>NC_056730.1:687717287-687787287 GCF_019279795.1 Protopterus annectens | reverse complement strand
GTGGGTTGCCATGACAGTGGTAATTGGAAGTACTACATAGCATGCTGCATGCAGGTAGCAAATGGAGGGCACTAATTGGTGCAGAGGCCATCACCTGATCAAGTGCATCACCTACAAAATCCATGCTGCAATCTATTCAAAGCAGTTCAATCCATTTACTGGAGACAGACCAAGATAGAGAGAGAGTGAGTGAAAGCTAAAGGCAAAGCCAAAGAAAAAAAAAAACATCCAGCAAACTATCCAGAACAGACATCATTCCCACAACAGGTATGTGAAGTATATATGCATGTAATTGACTGTAGTACTTGGTCCATAATGATGGGATAGATGATGTAGAATGCGTTATATGTGCATGATGTCCAGCTGAACAACTGCTATGGACAATAGTGTCGGTCCCTGTGGGTAGTGGGCTATACCCATCAACTGTGCAGAGTAGCACTGACTGAGAAGATGTAAGCCATCATAGTGTGTGTTGTGTAATGGAAAACGTATATTACTGTGACCAATAGCTGGTGGTGGAAGTAATGCCATTATGATGGACATGTGGGTTCCAGAGCCCACCACTTGCAGGACACTCAAGTTAATGTGTAATGTAGCATGCAGAAATGCCATAAATGTGTAATTGTCTTACCTGAAATCTGTCCCTATATATACGCCCCTAATGTTAGGCTGTGTCCACATGTGGCACCTGTCTGTGTTATAGCAAGGCAGAACAGTGCAGCTGTGCATGAAGGAGAGTTAGCGAGTGTGGACCTGATGTCTGAATGCACCCCATATATATAGGTATGTATATTTGTATATATATATATATATATATATATATATATATATATATATATATATATATATATACACATGTATGTCTACAGATATACAGACACCTATATGTGTATAAATATATATATATATATATATATATATATATATATATATATATATATATATATATATATATATATATATATATATATATATATATATATATATATACACATATATGTGTGTGTGTAGGGTACTTGTCAAATCTTCGAACGCTCAAAATTTCAAACGTTACATGGTCGAGACCAAACTTTTGAGATTTTGAGTGCTCAAAGATAGACTTTCAACAGCACCGTATGGTGCAGATAGGGAGAATTTCCCTTTTCTGCACTGAAGTGTGGTCTTGGAGTTGGTATATTTAAGTAGGGGGCGTGGGGGGCCCTGCCTACACTGTTAAAGTGTTTTTTCTGTGTTTTCATTTTTTTTTTTTTTTTTTATGTTTGACCATCCAAATGTCGAACATTTTGTCTCGACCATGTAATGTTCGACATTTTGGATGTTCGAACATTTAACATAGACCCTATAGATATATATATATATATATATATATATATATATATATATATATATATATATATATATATATACACAACTCATAATACATATCTACACACACACACACACACACACACACACACATATATATATATGTGTGTGTGTGTGTGTGTGTGTGTGTCTACATATATACAAACACAAACACATATGCATAAAAATACATGTACCCAAGTTTTGCATCACAGTGCTGCATGCTATGTATGAGGGAATATATATATATATATATATATATATATATATATATATATATACATATATATATATATATATATATATAAAGATATATATACAGCAGTAAGTGTGTGCAACATGGACGGCTATGTCACGTGTGAACCCCTTGTTGGGACCACATTGCCCTTGTCTGTGAAGGTGGAATTGCGAATTTGGGGAAGGATAGCAGGTATATTTGTGGAGGTGGGTTGGGTTGGTAAATAGAGAAGACAGCCCACAGGGGCAGAATATGACACATGTGGTGGGTAAACACCCTGGATGGTGAGTGTCGTCTGTGATGTGGAAGCTCCATGTGCCCCATATGGAAACAATGGGAACAAGGCCCCCACCCATTGCCAGTCACAGCATCAGCTTCACAGCCCTGAAGGTGCTTGGGATGGAGGCTGAGCAGGAGGAGCATGTGGACCCTGTGAGTGTGTACTGAGGACCTCAAGGTGCTGCAGCACATCCCCTAAGTCTCTGTGGAGCTCCCTTTGCACCAGACTCTGGACCTGACCTCTGGTGACAGGATCATGTCTGTGTGTGCTCCCAGGGGGAGGGGCAACACCATTCCCCTGAGGTGGTTCCATCTAAAGGTAGTGCAGGACCAGTAGATGAGGAGGCCCCAGCATGGGTCCCACATGTGATGTGGCTTGGTAACATGGCCAGATGAGGTGGGAGAGGTGGTTCTGCTGTCAACTGTTCCCTAAACATGATATTATGTCACTGTTATAGAACATATGTGGGTAGTAATAGTCCACACATTCCTGGATCATGTCCAACAGCATGCATAGATATCCCCAATAACACATAACAACAGATGTACAGCAATCACATAGCAAACAGACCACGTGCATATATGGAACCATAGTGGCCCTTACAATGGCATGCACGTGATATTGTCCATAATAGGCCAGCAATAATAGTGTCCCCACAGGGAACATGGCTACAAACACATAGCACAAAGTGTGGTACAATACGATATATGTCCCAATGGTGGGTATGCTGTAGCCATACCTATTGAGTTGTGTGATCAGATTGTTGTCGCAGATATGGTGGATGGAGACAGAGATGTGTATTAAGAACTATGGTAACCTTGCTGTATGAGTTGCTCAGACCTGTTTTCAGTTTTAAGTCTTTCAGGCAAGATGTGCATGGCAGACTCCCTGTCTATACAGCAGACAAAAATAAGGTCATCATCACACAACTGGTACAGCACTACCAGGTGTTGTTCGACAAAACAGCCCATGAGCAGCAGGAGTTGACTGCCCTGTGGAATGATCTTGTCCACAGGGTAAATGATGTCGGCCTGCATAACAGCAGTTATGAGCAGATTCAGCATCATTGCAGTGACATACTTCGCAATGCTCGTTGGTGTGCTGTTGCAGTCTGGGGGGGAATCACCTCACAACAGGGGGGGGTCATGCCATCCACCCCTCCCCCTGACACATGTTGAGGAGCTCCTTGCCAGCCTTATGGCACCTGCCTGCCTGCACACACAACAACTGGTGAGAGTATAGTGGAGGTGAGTGCTACACACATACCAGCAGAGGACCGTGCAGGTAAGGCCACAGGGCACATCAGTAGACAACTGTTGTGCATCCATCCACATCTGTACAGGTAGCTCATGCATATGTGAGATGACATATATATATAGTCTGTTGCTGCGTAGTAGTAGTAAACAGATGTGCATAAGCTGTAGTATTGTGGACTTGTACTGTAATGCTGCAAACACTTTGTACCAATGCCACAGCTGCGGCTACTGACATCACATCTCTCACACACCTATGTAGGTCCCTCTGGTATACGTCCAAGGCAGCAGCCTGTAGCTGGTGAGTATGGATTTTGTTCAGGCTTATCAATACACCAGTCATGTTATGGTTATGGTATATTCTATGCACACATTTAACACACCTACCCATAATGCATGCTGTACACGTTCATGTATTTTTGCTGTTAACTGCACTGCATCACAGTGGTAACCATGTTGGTGTATATGAAGGGTATGTCAGACTCCTGCAATATAAATAACATCCTGTCATTGCAAAATGTGTCCACAGAGATGAACATAATGGTGGGACAAATGGCCTTCAGTGGGACATGTGTGAAACATCACCCTTATACAGTGCTACAACAGCATATATACCAGTATTACAATGGCAACTGTTACAGATCTACACTATGACATATCATAATACTGTGGTCCACAACCCTTAAAACCTGCAATGTGGTACCAACATGAGCAATGAGTGCGTAATATGGAATCGTAGGTTAGAGCAGCAAATATGTGGAATACATGTCTTCACAAACACTGGAAGCATATATGAGCACACACTCCAGATAAAATATAGTGGAAGCAGCTGTTGAGGTACTGACTGCATGCATTTGTTATGGAAATGCACCTTCTGGCAAGTACAAGTCAGCAATGTCACACCAAGTATTGGTCTGCTGTCCAAGACATTTGGCCATCAAATGTGCGCACTTACCTGCAACAGAAGCAGCTGTGGCTTGCACACATTATACATGACATTGCATGGGCCCCATACCCAACAGGTAGCACCCATGAGCTGGAAATGTAGCCATACCTTACCATTGCATATACCATGGCAAACAGTGCAGACAGTCATTTATGTGGCAAGGATGCATGGGACAGGAATGATGTAGGAAATAAACAGATGGCCATCCAAGACAGATGATGTTACATGTAACAAACTGGTCATGCAGGCTGCTTAGTAACATGCCATAACACTGAGGGGGTTGCAGGAATGTCTAGCAAGTATTGGCTGTGCAGTACTCATATCAGCAATTGCCTGGACTCTGCAAACATGTGGCCTATGGGTTACAGTAATCAGATGTGACAGTTGCACCACAGGAAATATCAGCCAGGCCTCTTTACAGCTAGCATATACATAACAGAAGAAGTCCTCAAAAGTCATGTGTTGCAGTGTGTACTGGTGTACCATGACCATGTTGGAAACCTACAGACAGTATTACATAAGATATATGTGCTGCACAACCAATGCCTCACTCCACTTCAGGCCCACCATCCCCATCTGTACTGTGCCAGTGCCAGTGTACACCTATATGTTTGCCATTCATTAGCTATGACTAGGCTGTTACACATGGTGTTCAGTGTTTTAGACACTGAAAACTGACACACAGGTGTAGGCCATAGTTGTCAAGCATCTGCAAAAAGGCTGAAGGTGGAGAGGGGGTGTCATCATGACACACCAGTGCACTGCAGCAGGGATCCAAAGGGTGCTATGAATGGCTGCATCTGCACACAATCAGGGCCAGGAACTGTGGCAGACATAACCCGGACTCCACAGCAATATTGACAGAAGTGTGTGAACTTCAAGGGATGTGCACATAAGTTGACCTTGCAATCATGCAGAGTTGGGGGACATGTGTAGGGCAGACTGACCATATACTGGCAAATGCAAATGGCCCATGCTAGTATATCCCTGCCAGGAATAGTGACTGCTGTAGTACACATAACAGTAGGTGCATCAAACCGTCATGATAAGGGCGTGCACACATATGCACCCACAAAGTGTATGTCTCTTAATCAGCATTAGCACAACTAACATATTTGTTAGACACTGCATTTGATTGTACAGGACATATGTCATATATCGGGCTCATGTAATGTTAACATATGCAATAATGTGGTCCCATGGCATATCAAAGAAGAGGGCGTCATATCAATAAGGGTGTGTACACTCCCCATAGCCACGGTAAGGTTTGATGGTTGTCAGTGTGATAGTATCATATTGGTTATACATGCACCGCTGATGGCATCTGTAAATCAGACATCAGGCATTCACAAATGATATCTGTCCACATATCATCACAGGTATGTGTTGGACAAACACATGGGGGCTGTGAGCATTAGAGCAGACATAACTGGCACAGTAACACAAATTCAGCAATGGTGTGTACACCTGTGAGGTATGGTGCACAGTACATGGCAGGGTGCTGAACAGGTGTACAGCAATACTGTGTACATGGGTGCAGTGTTTTCCAGGGGAAGAGGCGTCACCTACTAACACAGCCCATGCATTACACACATGTATACTGTTGCTAGCATGGATTAACTATAGCTGCACTGCATGCTGTTGAGTGTCATATGTTATGCATGTTGACAGATGGGTAATGGGAGGTCTGTGTGTACTATCTTTGTGCAATCTCACCTGTAAGTATGTTTGTGTGTGTGTGTGTGGGGGGTATTTTGTCTGTAAGTGCAATCTGGTGAGGTGGGGGGGTTGATGCATGTAGGATATGTGTGTGTGTATGTGTGTGTGTCCATGTATGCATATGTGTTTTTGGGGTTGTTCATATGTCAGTACTTCCCTTTGGAATCATGCAGCACATGGACATTGACTGACACATGAGACACCAGGAATACTTGTCTGATATGTAATCTCAAGACAGCTGATAGTATAATAAGGTCTGCAGCATGGAACATACATTGGGAGGGAAACTAGACACCAGGTATACTGTTAAAATTGCAATCAGCAAAAAGGTGAAAGACTACCCAAGTATGCAGCACTACAGATGCATTGGGGAATTACTAGACAACACTAGTGGGTGTATCCAAATATTACTGTTATCCGCATAATAAGTTGATTGAGCAACAGATTTTGCATCTACTGAGCAATAGTTACATATGACACTCCAGTGTGTGACATTATTGAGTGACCATAGTAGCCCCTAACATATGGGGGCCATGCTCATGATGTCCAGACATACCCAGGGTGAACATTGGATGACAGCAGTGAGTCCTTGTAAAACTTACTCCAGTCAAGTCAAAGAGGTAATGGAGTAACAGGCCATGTTTTGTGATCACTTGTCTAGGCAATTAGAAGAATGATATGTTAATGATTGGTATTAATGAATGTAAGTTTTCAAGTGTGATGAAGGATGGGAAACTTACATGAATAGACTTGGGACAATCTGTAAACTCAGGAACAGGTAGGCATTATGATGGAATGTCAGGGTGTGTGTGTGTGTGTGTGTGTGTGTGTGTGTGTGTGTGTGTGTGTGTGTGTGTGTGTGTGTGTGTGTGTCTGTGTCTGTATCTGTGTGTGTATATATGTGTGCACATGTGTCTACTGTTAAGCAATGTAGTACATGTCTTAAAGTGCATTTCTTGTTTTCCCCTCACTGGTGGTGAGGTGGATCAGGGTCCCTCCTGCATGCAGTCTGATGTTGGTGTCCATACAGACATTGAAAATGATGATAGGTGTGTTGAGGCACAGGTGGGGTTGTCAGAGGCCAAAACTGCTCCATCATTTGACATTCCCCTGTTATCCACCCCATCCCCACACACAGTCACAGTGCCTATAGACACTGCATCACTAGTGGCCATAGCAGAGGGGCAGTTGGCGGTTGGTGGCAGTGCATAGGACAGTGTGCTATCTATGGCTGTTGTGTCTGGACACAGCAGGCATAGCCGGATGTCCAGCAGGGTACCACATAGGCAGATTTACCAGGGTGCTCGTGGGAGGGCCACTGGTCAATGTGCCCCCAGCAGAAGTGACACATCTGGTACCACCAAACGCATGTTTCAGGCTGTCATGGGGGCACAGGCACATATGGAACTGTACACCAGACAGGGTCTGAGGCCGCAGATGACTCCTTTTTCATTCGTAAGTGACAACATCCATCATCTTGCATGTGCCCTCCGTGATTATACAGTGGTCATAGATAGATGGACGGGTGAGATGGTGGGTCTCATTGACAGTGGATTGTCCATGCTAGAGCATGTGGTGGGAGTGGAGCGACGACCACATGGACATAGGCCTGCAACACCAACATCTGGCGGTCAATGTGGACGTGCAAGGACAACAAGCCACTTCCGTAGTGACAGTACCAGCCCCAGCACTGCAAAGGGGGTGCTGTCCACACCACACCACAGAAGGCCACATGCACGTGGCCCTGGCCAGTCCCAGGAGGGACCTGGTTCCACTGGACATATGTCATCATCAGGGGAGAGTAGCATATCGAGGCTTGTACATGAATGTGCCCGTGGAACCCCTGGCAGGCACAGTCCGCGGGTCCATGGCAGGAGCCAGTGAACTGCACAACCTGCCCGGTATAGACTGCAGTTGTCCAAGAAACAACTGTATAGGGCAGCCACATGGCAGAACTGTGTGAATGCATACCCACACACAATACAAACACACCTAGGGCAACCCCATTCATACACATACCACATTACCATGACTATATCAATAACTTACACCCTTCACTAACACACACATGGTGTCAAATATATGGCCCACCCTAGATCTCTGGCAAACAAGCAACACACCCTGTGCGTATGATAATATCTGTACCACATCCCTGTCATCCATAACATCGATGCAGGGTCAGGCTAATATGGTTCTGATGTGCATGGTGACTTTACTACAATGTACCAATGTACTGCTGTGTAACATGTTGTTAGCAGTAATGTTTAATGCTTACATGTCAGGTAGTGTAGCTGTCCAGCCATGGTGAATTATAGCTGTTAGTAGTACTGAGTGATTGAGGTCTCCATAATGTTATCCATTTGTGTTGTAGGTGTACATATGTCAGCAGGAGGATGGTCTGCTGTCATATCTCATAAGGGGTATGGCACTGTGGTGACACCATGGCTGTGCCATATCCTGGGTACAGTTGAACACATGACACAGGTCTGTATAACAGTTACTGCCTGTTCCACATGCACAGATGACCCCCTGGGACATGTATATTCAGCAAGCTGAAGTAGATCTCTCCACATACATGCACACTCTTACTTGGCAACAGTGGGACTAGACCCCTACCTAGATATGTAGTGCTACTGATGTGTGTGGCTTTAATTGCACACACCCTACAGCGTTTAGGATTAGGTGTGTTCCAGGTTACATGTTACATGCAGACCATCCCCAGGCATGTACAGTATGGTAATGGGGATGTAATTGTTGTATATGGACAATACATAGTGTGACATACCATCATATACACATTAACAAACACATAACAGGCAGACACACATCCAAACTACCTGAGCCTATCAGTGCTATCTAACTTGTCAGTGTGTCCAATGTGTTACAGGTAGGCTGCACAGAGCACATGCATAATTGGGCTGGATAGTGTTATCAGTTACCTGTATGGTTAATGGTGACAGTGGTCACCATACAGTGGTACATGGGACATGTACCAGGGGTACCATGGTGTAATGACAGTATACCCAGCACCCACACACCACTGTGAATATTGTACACACTGGAACCCATGATGGCACTCTGACATACCAACAATCACACATTGACCAGGACTGCAATACAACCCCTTGTCCATCCCAAAAATGCTACTACAGGGATATGCATCTAATGCACATGCCACAGGCATAGTAAGGTGATGCATTTTCATGCCTCTCCTATGGGCAGCAAAATCACTATCACTAATATTGTGTGGCAATGAATATTGTAATAGGAGTATGTGGTCTCAGAATGCTGTACTTTACATATATGCACACATGCACACATACACATACTTGCCAGAACTCAGTGGGTATCCCATGCCTATCAACCCATTTGTACAACAGTGTTGTGCTGGTACTGCAAGGCTCAGGTAGCCTTTAGAGAGAGGAGCATAACATGGTACATGTAATGTCTGGTACAGCAGCAGCCACATCTAACTATGGCAATGGGTGTTGTGGTGGGTGTGAAGGGCCTCAGGGTATTCCCAACTACAGGGGTACTAACACACAGACACTGATATCCTCAGTAATGCACACATACACATTTGTCAGTACTGGGGTGCATTGCTGCGGGTGGTCATACGTGTGCACCTGGCTATTGTCCATGGAGGGATGGGAAGTGCAGGGGATGTGTATACAGTGCTGTCATGCCACCTGCCATGTGCCAGCAGGCAGTCTATCTACAAACACCACTGTGGTGACCCTCAGGGAGAGAGTGACATGCATCAGCCAATCCTCTGCATGACTCCTGCAAATGGCCTGTGAAGTGGTCCAGTTGACATGTATGCAACATGTATTACAAAACATGGTTAGTGTCGGGTGTTGGAGACCTGTACCCAAGCATGTTCTGTTGACTGTGGTAATGTAGTGGAGGTACCCATGGCATGTGGTGTGTACAGGGTGTTGTGTCCTATCTGTGCCAGTTATAACACAGCTGGGCAGACATGTCAGTATCAGTCAAGCATAAGTTGCCTGTATGTAACCAAGCTGGATACCTGTCATCTGCAAATTTGTTCAGGGACTGACAGACATCAGTTTGCCATCTAGCTATGCAGTAGGATGAATGTGTTGACAGATAGACATCTGAAACCAATAGGTATGCCATTACTACATGTTGGCAGCCCTCACTGACATGTGCTATACAGACAGTAGTCCACAGTTAATTTCCACATGTCAGCTCATTATCCAGTAGGAAATATATAATGTGACACAGCTCACACACCAGGAACATGACAGTGAGGACTCAGAGTCCATCTATGTATGCAGGGGTGTTTGTTGCCAGTACTACAATTATCAATCTACTCTTGCTTGGGAAAGCACTGTCAACAGTAGTAAAGAACGGTTGTGTACACTTACCATAAATGTAGATGTTCGAGTGTATTCACTGTTACAGTCATTACATTTGGGTAATCTGCTGGCACGTTGCCTTCAGTCAGCCTGATTAACAATGTCTTGGGTCCTGCATCATTTGCTGTTCCTTCTTCCATGACGTCAGGTCATCAGGGGTATGAAACATGCAGCCGATGCCATTACATCAGTTTTTCTTGCCCCCCAAATGGGGAGCAATATATAAATATATATATATATATATATATATATATATATATATATATATATATATATAATTAAAAACACAAAAATATATCTCCAAACAAAAGCAAATACACCAAAAAGGCTTTTGAGCATAGTAAAAGAAAGTAGAGGTATAGTAAGAGAAAAACAGGGGGCTGGAGGGAGGGTAACCAGGACTGCAACAGTGAATACACTTGAACATCTACATTTATGGTAAGTGTACACAACTGTACTATGTTCATCATGTTTCACTGTTACAGTCATTACATTTGGGTAGATTCCCAAAGCTATTGTTGGAAGGATGGATTTATACAGCATTACAAACAGCTATAAGGCCCTACAAAACATCAGTGGCAAAGCCAACTCTGGATATAGAGAAAATTGGTAAATGATAATGCTTGGTGAAAGTATGAACTGAACTCCAGGAAGCAGCTTCTAGAATATCCCTGGTAGGAACACCTTTGAGAAAGGCTGTTGAAGTAGATGCCACCCTGGTGGAATGAGATCTGATCCCCTGGGGCATAGGTTTTCCATGGTGCTTATAACAGACATGAATACAATGGCTTATCCATTTAGAAATGGTTTGCTTTGAAATAGCCTTCCCCTCTGCCCCAGCAGCAAATGCTACCATCTGTTGTTCAGATTTTCTTTGAGATTTAGTCCTGTCCAAGTAGAATTTAAGTTGTCTGTGTACATCCAATGAATGCAAAATACGCTCCCCCTTGCTCTGTGGATTGGGAAAGAACGTTGGTAAATGAATGGACTGATTAAGAGCCACACTGGATACCACCTTGGGCATGAATGATTGTTTGGTCCTGAGTGACACCCTGTCTGCATGAAAGATGATGAAAGGCTCCACTGCCATAAGGGTCTGTAATTCAGATATTCTTCTAGGTGAAGTGATTTCTAAAAGGAAGGCTGTTTTCCAGGAAATAATTTTTTAAGTCTGCAGTAGCAGCTGGCTTGAAAGGAGGTAGAGTGAGTTTCTCCAATACAAAGTTAAGGTCCCAGGCAGGGGTTGGAGCTCTCCTGGGTGGTCTCAAGTTTTTGGCCTCTCTGAGATACTGCTTTAGAAGAGGATGAGAGAAGAGGGGGTTTCTGTGCTGTAATGAGCTGAAATGGCTGAGGCATGGATTTTATGGAAGAAAAAGACAGGCCCTTCTGAAGCATCTAAGTTAAGTATTGCAAAATCTGAGGTAAATTGGGCACTGCTGTGCTCATCCCCTGAGATTGATTCCAGGCACAGAATCTTTTCCATTTGTCAGCATAAGATTTTCTAGTACTTGGTCTTCTCGCCTCCAAAATGACATCCATCACAGGTTTGCTGAGGGATGCCAAGGGGGTATTTAAGTGATTAGCCATGCTGCAAGATTCAATGTTTGGAGCTGATGGTGCAGAATTTGGTTCTCCTGCTGAGACAGTAAGGAAGGTGTCTGATGCAGGTGCCATGGTGAAATGTGTGTCACACTGCACAGGAGTGGGTACCAGTGTTGGCGAGGCCAGTCTGGACCAATCAAAATAATTTTTGGTTTGTCCTGTTTGACTTTTAGTAGAACTTTGGAGAGCAGAGGCAGAGGGGGAAAGGCATAGACGTTTTTTCCAGCTGAAGGACAGAGTATCCACTTTCTAGGCTTTTTTGTGATGAGTTCTTGTGCAAAATTTGTCCAATTGGTAGTTTTGGG
This sequence comes from Protopterus annectens, assembly GCF_019279795.1. Taxonomy (NCBI): domain Eukaryota; kingdom Metazoa; phylum Chordata; order Ceratodontiformes; family Protopteridae; genus Protopterus; species Protopterus annectens. The sequence continues at coordinate 687,775,218 of NC_056730.1, read as the reverse complement.
GTGAGGCAAAAAGATCTATGTCTGGGCTCCCTCATTTGTGTGTCAATATGTTGAAAATCTGTGGTTTCAGTTTCCATTCGTGTGGGTCCATGAGATTTCTGCTTAGTTCGTCTGCCAGAACATTCTGCTTTCCTGGCAGGAATTGGGCTTGTAGTTGTACTTGGTAGCTCAAGGCCGTGTTCCACAATGCCATGGCTGGTCTGCAGAGGAGGTAGGAATGTATGCGCCCCTGCTTGTTTATGTACCACATAACCATGGTGTTGTCCGTCTTTATCAGTAATTGTCCTGGATGAAGGTAATCCTTGAAGGCTATGAGTGCATTCTGTACAGCTAGTATTTCTTTTTGATTGATATGAAGGTGCATTTGATTTGGGCTCCATTTGCCCTGAATGCACTTCCCTGCCAGATGAGCCCCCCATGCATAGTCTGATGCGTCTGTAGTTAGGGTTTGGGCATCAGGGGGTGGTGTGAATGGCAGTCCCTTGTTTTGGTGGCAGACCTCTGCCCACCATAGGAACTCTAGGTGCAGGCAAGGTAGGATAGGAATCATTGTTTCCAGGGTGTGACAATGTTGACTCCATAAACTTTTTAAGTACCACTAAAGTTTCCTCATATGCAGTCTTGCATATGGAATTAGAAGAATGCAGGAGGCCATGAACCCCAAGGATTGCTGTATTTTCCTTGCAGATAGCAGGGTTTTTGTGGCCACCTGTTTGAAGTAAGTCACCAAATGAATTTGTTTTTCTGGCATAAGGAAATCCATCTGGGCAGTTGTATTCAAGCTTGCACCCAGGATTGTAATTTTTTGAGAGGGTACCAGTTGAGATTTCATTTCGTTGATGGTGTACCCTAGACAGGTTAGAACTCTTTTTACAAATGCCAGATGTTTTAGAAGAATGGTCTGTTTTTTTGCCTGAATTAGACAATCGTCCAGGTATGGATATATTTGAATATTTCTTTGCCTGCAAAATGCAATTACTGGAGCCAGGCACTTTGTGAAGAACCTGGGTGCAGTAGACAAGTCAAAGGGCAGTGCAGAGAACTGATAATGCATGTAGCCTGCTTTGAAGAGTAGGTATTTTCTGCAAGATTCCCTGATTGGGATATGCAGGTAAGCCTCTTTTAAATCTAGAGTTGCCAACCAGGCATCCTTGCCTAGCATAGGAAGTAACTGGTGAAGAGTCAGCATCTTGAATTTTGTAATGTCCAGAAAGGTGTTTAGAGTGGACATGACTAGAATTGGACGACATGATTTGTCTTTTCTGGTACCAGCAAAAGTCTGGAAGAGAAACCTTGTCCCTTTTCCTCTTCTGGTACTAGTTGAATAACCCCCATGTTTAGGGGGGAAAGTACTTGTTTCTGAGCCTCTGCTCACTGATTTGGGGGCAGATCTGGCCACCCGTTTGGAGTGGGCAGCATGTGGAAATGAAATCTGTATCCCTGGGACACTATATTTAAAACCCATTTGCCCTGGGTTATAAGTTACCAGTTGCTTGAATGAAGATCCAGTTTTCCCCCCAAAGGGGTGGCTAAGAGATAAGTGCTTGGTAATTTTAAAGGGACGTCATTGAGACTGTTTACCATAGGGTGGTGCCTTGTTGTTTCCAGATTTGGAAGTGGAAGCACCCCATTGCTTAGTTCTGAAAGTCCCTTGGGACTGAAACCTGGTGCTTTTAGAATGTCTGGGTTTGGCTGGAGTGGCTCTGGAAGGAGCTGGAAAGCACCAGTTCTTAATAGGCCAGTGCCTACTAAATCTAGGAGGTTGTACTTGTAAGAAATCTTTCACAGTTTGCATAGCTTTAGCTTTATCTTCCATCTTTTTTAGAACTTCTTCAGCATTATTGCCAAACAGGCAGTCCTGCTGTAAAGGAGCATCCAAAAGTTTTGCTTTAACATGGTCAGGCAGAGATTGCTCCTTAAGCCAAGTATGCCTTCTAAGCACAGACCCAGTAACAGAAGCCCTGCAAGAGGCCTCTAAAGAATCAAAACCACATTGCAACGTATGTTTGCCAACTTGTTCAGCTGAATGCAATAAATCCTGTAAATCTTTATTCTCCACACAGTCAGAAATCAACATCATTTTCTGTTTAAGCAGTCCCATGACATGCTGTTGATATTTTAGCATATGGAATTGACAGTTTAAAGCCATGATTGTTAAGGTTGCAGAAGTATAAATCTTTTTACCCCATCTATCCAGTGCCCTGGAGTCTCTATCAGAAAGGGTTTGATTTTTAGCAGCAGAAGCCTTAATGCCCTTGGGCCCCTGAGAAATGGTTTCAGAGTCCGCAACAGGATTCTTGAAAATGAATTTGTGGGACTCAGGAACCCTGTAGTACCTGTCTGGTTTACTAGGGGCTAGAGGCAAGGAATCAGGGGCCATACTGGATTCTGAAAAAACATCATCAACAATGTCTAGTACAGGAGGTGTAGCTAAATGCCTATTCTGAGGAAGAAGAAGGAAATTCCTAAGCCTCTTTTTGGATTCAGATAAATCCTGACTTTCCCAATGGAAATGATCTCTTAGGTATGTAAAGTTTCCCCAAAAGAGAAATCCTCAGGCAGAGAGGCAGAAGGAATGGAATCCTCTGCATCAGAGTCTTCATAAGTAGATATGGACAAATCCGGATCATTAGAAGAGTCAGAAGAAACAGAGTCCTGTTCAGAAGATTCATAGTCAAATTCAATCCTAGGCCTCTTGGAGGGGGAGGGTTGATTACCCCTGATTAGAGTACTTAAATCTTCAGCCATTTTGATGATTTGTTTTTTAGGCGTAGGGGCCTGAACATGTTGCCTGGGCATCATTTTTTTAGACATAGATCGAGATTTAGGCCTTAGTACCAAAGTTGGAGTCGGTCTAATATGCAAGTCTGTAGGCCTGAATACACCCTCAGAAGCTGGTGCCTGCTCAGCGGCTGCAGACCCATCCAAGGTAGAGACATCCGCTGGTTCCATATGTGAAGAATCTCACAGCATACTGGACTCCGAATGGGTCTCAGTAGAGGCCTGTGAATCAGAAGTAGCAGGTATCAGGGGCTGAGAAAGTGCCTCACTGAGTACCGGCGAACTGGCGACTGGCTTAGGAAAAGCATTGTTGGCAGTTTTGGACCTCAACGGCCTGTCTCTGTCTTTTTCTTTGTGTTTTTTTGGTATTCCGGTAGTCGGATGGCTAACCGACATCATTTCTGGATAATTAAACCAAGAGCCGAAATATTTAGAAGCAAAAATGTACAGATGATTGATAGTGCGCTGATTAAATAAAGCACAAACCCGACAGCAAGGTACGTCATGGTCAGGGCCTAGGCAAGGAATACAGTACAAATGAAAATCCTTATGAGGTATTTGCTTCCCACAAGTAATAAAATAATGAACTTTTACTGACATTGGTAAGGAGCTGGAAAAAGTTTCCCCAATGGGATACTTAGCTTTTAGTTGAAAACTTCGGTTCTGAAATTCGAAAACAAAAATTCCAGGAGTCGGCCGACCTGCACTTGCAAACTGCTTCTGCTTTGGACACCACGTGGCAAGAAAGACTGATGTAATGGCGTCAGCTGCATGTTTAATACCCCTGAAAACCTGATGTCATGGAAGAAGGGACAGCAACTGACGCAGGACCCAAGACTTTGTTAATCAGGCCAACTGAGGGCAACCTGCCAGCAGATTACCCAAATGTAATGACTGCAACAGTGAAACATGATGAACATCACCATGATACACTAGATGCCAGTGTGACTGCACATAACCTTGGATACTACCCTTGTATGTAACACATTCACATGAGTGTTGTACAGGTCATATATACTCAAGTGTCCCAGACAGGAGACTCACATCTCTTGCTAATGTACTTACAGCACATAGATGCATGTTATGTACATGGCATTAAATACACCTATTACAGATGTCATTATCCTGCTATGTTATCAGACTGGGATGTGAGCACAGGTTACCAGGGCTGAGCCATGCTTAGCAGGGATTAGCATTGTAGCAATATAACAGCTAAGCAGATGTGCGCACTGGTAAGTGAAGCCTACATGGTGTAAGCGCCCGTTCATTTAATCGTAGCTTAGCACCCATTAGCTTCATGCAGACCCACCCAGACCCACTTAAAGCTGCTCAAAACTGCCTTAACCTCTCTGTTCTGCCCAGCAACAAAATGAACAGCCCTTGCAAGCCTTGAACCCAGGACCTTGTACACTAGAGTCACAACAACTAACCACTACACCATAGCAGCTGTGAAGACAGTTGTTGTTTTTCCAATACATCTGTCAGTAGACATATTGAATAGTAATTGCTGTGACTTCTACAATTGTATAGTACATGTTAGTGATATTACTGTTGCATCACATATATTGTTATATCTAAATCTACACATATCAGATACATACGGTGTGATACATCTGGGAAGGTATACACAACAGTAATGTTTACACATGACAAGGATATGGATATATACATATACATATGTAGATATACGTCTCCATGTACATACACATATATACTGATATATATGTATTTATACACATCTATATAGTGCATCATATATATAGCCATTTATAGATCTCTCTGTAGATATATATATATATATATATATATATATATATATATATATATATACACATCATATATGTACATATATAACTATTTATGTTGATATATATGTAGATATCTATAACTATATGTGTGTGTGTGTGTATATATATATATATATATATATATATATATATATATATATATGTGTGTGTGTGTGTGTGTGTAGACATATAAAGATGTGTATAGTTTTATATATATGTGTCTGTGTGTGTATATATGTATATATATATATATATATATATATATATATATATATATGTATATATATATATATATATATATATATATATATATATATATATATTTTATTTATTTATTTTTTTTATTTAACATTTGTTGACCGGGAAAGTCCGACTAGGTTCCACAGATCCTGTTTTCAGCAGAGGCCCGGGGAGAAATGCTCCAGAAGCATGTCTTTAGAAAGTGGGAGGAAACCGGAGTACCTGGGGGAAACCCACGTGAACGCAGGGAGAGCATGCAAACTCCACACAGAAGGCACCCCATCCAAGAATCAAACCGGAGAACCTCTTGCTGTGAGGCAACAGCATTAACCGCTGCACCACTGTGCCGCCCAATATATATACATACATATATGTTTACCATATGTCCAGAACACGGAGTGGAGTCCTACCTCAGCATCAATAGTCTCAACCTCTTAGTGCAAGGGGATGTCATGTATGTATAGCAGATATATATGTAGACTGTTGCTACTGTAACAGGGTTTGTCTTAACAGACATGTTGTGTGTGGGAGGTCACATCTGCAATTGACATGTACGTCATCAGTTACCATCCAGTCATCTGTGTTACTATTGTGGGTGGCCAGTGCTGTGCAATGCTTGCCATGTATGTGTACTATAGTCCATGACATGGACGATGTCTGGGGTGTGCACATATCCCACATGCATGTTCTGTGACATGTGGAAGTGTACCTGGGGTGTCTGGGGCATGTTGTTTACACAGATTATCATCAGAAGTGCCATTCCTGGCCTCATGTGGTGAGAAATGGCAATGGACACCAGGTTGACCCTGCACCTATATTGACAGCATGATACAGATATTCCCTGGTGCCGGGGGCATCTGTCCATACAGGGCATGTGTATAAGGCATGGTATGTCCTTTGTAGGTTACATTTGCTGGTGCTACAGTTATTGCAGGCGTCCAGTGGGGAACATAGTAAAGAAGCACTGTATGCAATTATCTGCCTATTGTAGGGATGGGACAGGGTGCCATGCCCTCTGTAGTTCACCACAATCACACCATGGTTACTATATGTGGGTAATATGCAGGGAGCTACCAACATAGTGGTTGTTGCCTAGCTGAGTGTGTTTGTGTATGAGTCGTGGGTTGAGTGTGTTCTCTGGGTAATACAAGGGTTGCCAAGTTGTCTGCTAGGCCTTGATATCACATGTAGGGGTATGGATTGTCTACCCCAGCCTCTCTGCTGTTTGACATCTGTTATCCTTGTAAGCTGGTCATTGTGACATATAATAGGCCCAAAACCCACTCCACAATGAGTCCAGTTGTTACCCACTCATAGCCACCTCCCCACAGGATATGGATGACAAACACACACACACACACACACACACACACACACACACACACACACACACACGCACACACTCGCACCAAGTCTCACAGTTGCTATGTCTGGGATTGGAACTCCTACCTAAATAATACATCACACTACAGCATTACACAGCTATAGCACGCACCATGGAGATTACTGGGCTACTTTTTCCCCAAAGATGTATTTCAAAGTGAATGACATCAGCAGGCTTGCCAAAGAAGGGCAATGGAGGTTGTAGTGACTGTGAATGGCCTCAAAAACATAGACAAACCCATACACAAACATCCACACTTGCCACGCCTGGGAATAGAACTCCTACTTAACTAGTATATCACACTATAGCATTATGCAGTTATAGGACACATCAAGGAGATTACTGGGCTACTCTTTTTCCAAAGGTGTATTTCAAAGTGAATGACATCAGCAACCTTGCCAAGGTTGGCCAATGGAAAGTGTAGTTCATAGGTTCATAGGCTCACACGTTGATACTAGGCTATTGGTCCTAGGGTCTATATATGCCTAGACATGAAAACTCCCTGGCTATGACTTTCCACAATATTTACTTCCCTGCACCCCTGACGAGTAGGGCAGTTGACATGATCCCTGGAGTACATTTCCTATCTCCCATCCAATCATCCAGGTTCCTTTTGAAGAGGGCCAAAGAGGCACTCTGCTTGATATGTATAGGTTCATAGGTTCATAGGTTCATACTAGGCTATCTGCCCAAGGGCATTTATAAGCCTAGCCCATAGTTATGTGGCTTTCGCCACCCCTTTAGTTTGAATAAAACTATGCCTATTATTTTGCTGTGCCTCTGTCAAGCAGTGACACTGAAGTAATCCCTGGGGTATATCTGCGATCTCCCATCCATTGGTCAAGATTCCTCTTGAACAAGGCAAGCGAGGTGCTCTGCCTCACATGTACCGGGATTTTGTTCCACAGCATAGGGAGTCTCTGGGTGATGAATTTGTCCCTCCAGCACGTTCTATTAATAACCGTGTCAAGGTTTAAGTCTCCCACCCTTGTGGTTCTGAGGGATCTAGATTTTTTGAGGTGAAGCATATTCATCAAATCTGGGTTTGACATGGCCTTATATGTCAGGCACAGGTCACCTCTGAGCAAGCGGTATGAGACTGAATAGAGCTGGAGTTCTTTCAGTCGGGCAGGATAAGACATATTTTTGAGACCCTTTATCCTTTTGGTGAGGAACTTTTGGGGCCTTTCCAGCTGCTGCAGGTGTCGGGTCAGATACATTCCGAATGGGGCATTGTACTCAATCATAGGTCTAATGAGTGATGAGTACAGGGGGACGATGACCTCCCTTGATCTAGATGTGAATCCCTTCATGATCAGGTGGGCAATGTAGAAGGTTTTCCTAACTACTTTAGCAACATGAGTGTCAAATGAAAGGCTACTGTCAACCTGGGTCCCCAGATCCCTGATGACTTCTTCTGTGCTCAGTGGATTGCCACCTATATGGTAGCTAGGGGTAACCTTGTTTTTCCCGAAGGGTATGACTATGCATTTCTTGGCGTTTAACTTTAGGCCATGGCTCTGGGACCAGTTTTCCGTTTCTGTGAGGCCCTTCTGAAGGATATCTGTATCAGATGTGTTTTCGACTATGGCGCCCAGTTTGCAGTCATCTGCAAATTTTGTCAGCCATGACCCTCCTGTGTTTGCTTGTACTTCAGAAAAGTAGATGCCGAACAAGAGTGGACCCAGGACTGAGCCCTGTGGGACACCACTTGTGACAGGCTTTGAGTCTGACATGGCTCCAGCAACTCTGACCCTGTGGGTTCTGTCATTTAGCCAGTTTGCAACCCATCTTGTGATGTATGGGTTTACATTCAAGCTGATGAGTTTTTCGATGATACCTGAGTGGAGTATTGTGTCGAAGGCCTTTGCCAGGTTGAGGTAGGCTGTATGGACTGCCTTTCCCTCATCAATGGCCTTGGTGACTGTCTCGAAAAAGTCAACCAAGTTTAAAAGGCATGATCTGCCTTTGACAAAGCCAAACTGGGTTGGATCCAAAGTCTGCAAGTTCCCTATGTCTTTATTTATGAGTTCTATTATGATCCTCTCCATGGCTTTGCAGATAAGGCTTGTCAAGCTAATGGGACGGTAATTACCAGGGTCGGTGGAGGCACCGCCCTTGTGAAGTGGGACCACAGTCGCCGTGCGCCACTCCTTGGGTACGTATCCTGAAGTGAGGCTAAGATTAAACAGCTGTCCTAACTGCGGGTTTAATTCCTCATTGAGTTCGTGGAGCACACAGCCAGGGACACCATCCGGTCCCATGGATGCTGTGTTTTTTGCCTCGCAGAGGGCAGTTCTCACCTGGGCGTTGGAGATGTTTGGGGGGGCTACAATCCTCTGGTATAGATATCTCTCCTTTTGGGGGGGAGGGGAGAAGTTTGCACTGAACCTGTCAGCCAGTATGTTGGCAATGTGTGTAGGTTCAGTAATCTTCACATCATTTTGAACTAATTCTGAGCATATCTGGGAGTTTCCTCCTAGGTTTCTAACATAGCTAAAGAAGGTCTTATGATTGTCTTTTGAGTCCTTGGCGATTTTTCTCTCAAAATTTGCCTTGGATGATTTTATGAGAGCTCTTAGTTTTTTACTTATAATGATCAAAGGTGTCTTACCTTTCAAGGATTTTGCTCTATCTTGTAGTAGCTTCCTCCTTTTGTTGTAGAGCTTGTTTATGTCTGGGGTCCACCAGACTGGACGCTTGCCTTTGGTACAAAGAGTCTTAGTTTTGTTTGGGATTGCCTGATCCATGCAGTCCTGTAGGTGCTGGTAGAAGGCATTTGTAAGTGATTCAGCGGTTTGAGTAATGTTTACCACTGGCTCAGGGGCCTTAAAGGAGACCACGCTAGTTTTTAGAAGTGTGAAGTCGGCTTTTGAAAAGTTTTTCACTGTGGTCTTTTTTATTTCAGGTGGGGGCAGGATGAGGACCTCCAGCGAGATTAGTTTATGATCTGATCTCACCAGTGAGGGGTATACGTCTGGTGTTGAACATTGTGATCCCATGTTCATGATGATGAGATCAAGTATGTTTTCTCCTCTTGTGGGGATGGTGACTAGTTGTTCCATGGCATTTGAGTTTATGAACTCCAGGAACCTTTGGGCTAGAGTGTTTGGGCTTGAGTAGTGTTCCCAGTCTATATTAGGGTAGTTGAAATCACCTAGTATGGTGGTGTTTGGAGATACATTTATCCCCTCCAATGTTTTCAGGAAGGCCATGTGAGGTTCCTGAGTTTGAGAGGGTGGCCTGTAACATGCTACAAATTGCAGAGCAGTCTTGCCTATGGTTGATTGCACATGGATGGTCTCCGATGCATCGTGCATTGCCACCAACCTTGAGGTGTCGGTGTCCTTTATGAATATGGACACCCCCCTCCTTTCTTGGTGTTGTCTGGATTTTGGGGCCAGAACGCATGATATGAGGTGAAACCTGTTAGTGCTGGGGTGCTCTCAGGAGCCTTGAACCAGGTTTCTGTCACAGCACAGACATCGATGTTCTCCATACTGAGAAGGGCCTCGAGTGCGTGCATCTTGAGATTGAGACTTCTGGCATTGAGCAGCATTACCCTTAGTTTTTCCTTTTTGTGTTCTAGGGTGGTAGGTTTAGAATTTGAGCCTTGCCTAAAAAGGCACTATGGGGTGGCAAGAGCCTTTGCCAATATCCGAAGCCTAGGGGTGACAGGTGCAAGCCGTCCCTTGAAGCAGCGTGGCTTGTCCAGCATGTCATCCCAGGCAGACAGACATTGGATCCCCTTTGAATGACACCAGAATTTAAGCCAATTATTAAAGCTGATCATCTTATCACTGTATTGTGGCATCATTCTAGGTGAAGGTAGGATACTGCTCAAGGTCAGGGTCATACCTGCCTGGGCTACATAATCAGAGAGCTCCTCAATGTCTCTTTTCATGTAGTCCAAGGAGGTATGTCTCAGGTCGTTGACACCAGCGTGGACAATGACTGAGTCGTACTTGTACCTGCTGTTGAGAGACCTGAGTGCTTGCGTTATGTGGTGGATTCTAGCGCCCGACAGGCAGCTTACTGTGACCTTCTCCTTACTCATTCTGGTGAGCGGGACGTCAGTGTGTCTGACTATGGAGTCACCTATGACAAGTATGTTTGGTGTTGTATTTGGCCTTAAGGGCAGTGACTGCTTTGCACACTGATTTTGTTGTTTATGTGTTGTTTGTGTGGTGTATTGAGGTTGCAGTTGCTTGGGTGTCTGCTTTAGAGGCCTCTGCTGTTTAGGTAAATTTTTACTCAGAGCCTCCGAGTATGTCTTAGTGTGTTTATGTGTTTGATTCAGTGGTGTGGTTGAGTTATGTGAGACTGGTATTGTGGTGTGTGTAGTTGCCTTCTCCTCCTGCCTGGTCTTGCCAGTCCTGAGTTGGGAGAGCTCAGCCTCCAGTCTGGCTAAATAGCTGCATCTCTCACAAGTGTTAGTGTTACGTGGGAGGAGGAGAGGGTTGTCCGTGTACATGAGGCAATTGTAACATTGTCTCAGAATTCCCAGATTCACCAACTGGGCAGGAGAGGACGCCAGCATCTGACCATTCGACATGCTAGAAAGAATTATGAGTTGGTATGAGACAGAAAAGTAGTGGGCTTAGCAGGGAAGTGGGCACTCCTGGGGGGTTTTGCTAGTGAGAGATTTGTATAATATAGGAGTGCTTGACCTGCAAGGAGAATGCTTATAAGACAAGGGATATGCTTATAAGACAAGTGCTGAGCTTTTTGAGAAGAAAAGGCTATTTGGAACAAGTGCTGCACTTTTTAGTGAAGGTGAAAACTGTTTAGGTTCCTAACAGAGCAGTTCTAAGGGAAAAATTGAAGAACAGACTTTCTGGAGCCAGAAAGAGTTTAACCTTGTTTAACCGGCGCTGCCCGATGCTGCTCTAGTGGCAACTCCACGCTAAATCGCGTTAAAGCGTGCTTGATAGCAGGGGCTGGAAAGAAGCAGGAATAGTCCCAAAATGGACAATAAAACTACAGTTTCAAGTCAGTTACCACCTCTACGGGGGGCAAGGAAGCTGCTCAATGTTATTCACTGCCACTGATCACAGAGAGACCCTCCTTCAGCCCAAGCAAAAATGGCCTCACAGAAACTTTCAAACAGTTCAGGAACAGCAAGCCTGTAACTGAACTTTTTTAACTCTCAGAAAAGTGGGAAAAAAGCAAGATTTTGTTTTTGTTTTTTGTTTTTTACAGAGATAGCAGAGGTTCACAAGTAATATCAAGTTATAACAGTGCAGTAAATGACCCCACACAAGAGTGCTAGGTCAAGGACAGAAAATATGCAAGTTTTAAGAAAAAAATGATTTAAAATTAAGTGCAAACAGGAAATTCAGCAAACAGCTTTTGGTTGTGCTCTAAATACAGCTACTAATACAGAAATCAAGTTTAACAAGCCAGAAAATGCTCAAGCTAGGCAGCTATGCAGAAAAACTTAGCAAATAAACAGAGAAAAAATACTTAAAATCTCAAAAGTGGCTCCCTTCTTCTCTCAGCGTTTTTTCCTCTTGGAGGGTGCTTCACCAACAACCAACAAGCCTGAAAAGACGCCCAAACCACGAGGCAACTAGGTTTTAAGAGAGGAAGATGAAGGAGTTTTGGAAATGACCCCTAGTGGCCAAAAAAACTACAGTTTCAAGTCAGTAACCACCTCTACGGGGGGCAGGAAAGCTGCTCAATGTTATTCACTGCCACTGATCACAGAGAGACCCTCTTTCAGCCCAAGCAAAAATGGCCTCACAGAAACTTTCAAACAGTTCAGGAACAGCAAGCCTGTAACTGAACTTTTTTAACTCTCAGAAAAGTGGGAAAAAAGCAAGATTTTTTTTGTTTTGTTTTTTTACAGAGATAGCAGAGGTTCACAAGTAATATCAAGTTATAACAGTGCAGTAAATGACCCCACACAAGAGTGCTAGGTCAAGGACAGAAAATATGCAAGTTTTAAGAAAAAAACTATTTAAAATTAAGTGCAAACAGGAAATTCAGCAAACAGCTTTTGGTTGTGCTCTAAATACAGCTACTAATACAGAAATCAAGTTTAACAAGCCAGAAAATGCTCAAGCTAGGCAGCTATGCAGAAAAACTTAGCAAATAAACAGAGAAAAAATACTTAAAATCTCAAAAGTGACTCCCTTCTTCTCTCAGTGTTTTTTCCTCTTGGAGGGTGCTTCAACAGCCAACAAGCCTGAAAAGACACCCACACCACGAGGCAACTAGGTTTTAAGAGAGGAAGATGAAAGAGTTTTGGAAAAGACCCCTAGTGGCCAAAAAAACTACAGTTTCAAGTCAGTAACCACCTCTACAGGGGGCAGGGAAGCTGCTCAATGTTATTCACTGCCACTGATCACAGAGAGACCCTCCTTCAGCCCAAGCAAAAATGGCCTCACAGAAACTTTCAAACAGTCCAGGAACAGCAAGCCTGTAACTGAACTTTTTTAACTCTCAGAAAAGTGGGAAAAAAGCAAGATTTTTTTTGTTTTTGTTTTTTACAGAGATAGCAGAGGTTCACAAGTAATATCAAGTTATAACAGTGCAGTAAATGACCCCAAACAAGAGTGCTAAGTCAAGGACAGAAAATATGCAAGTTTTAAGTAAAAAACGATTTAAAATTAAGTGCAAACAGAAAATTCAGCAAACAGCTTTTGGTTGTGCTCTAAATACAGCTACTAATACAGAAATCAAGTTTAACAAGCCAGAAAATGCTCAAGCTAGGCAGCTATGCAGAAAAACTTAGCAAATAAACAGAGAAAAAATACTTAAAATCTCAAAAGTGGCTCCCTTCTTCTCTCAGCGTTTTTTCCTCTTGGAGGGTGCTTCACCAACAACCAACAAGCCTGAAAAGATGCCCAAACCACGAGGCAACTAGGTTTTAAGAGAGGAAGATGAAGGAGTTTTGGAAATGACCCCTAGTGGCCAAAAAAACTACAGTTTCAAGTCAGTAACCACCTCTACGGGGGGCAGGAAAGCTGCTCAATGTTATTCACTGCCACTGATCACAGAGAGACCCTCCTTCAGCCCAAGCAAAAATGGCCTCACAGAAACTTTCAAACAGTTCAGTAACAGCAAGCCTGTAACTGAACTTTTTTAACTCTCAGAAAAGTGTGAAAAAAGCAAGATATTTTTTTTTGGTTTTGTTTTTTACAGAGATAGCAGAGGTTCACAAGTAATATCAAGTTATAACAGTGCAGTAAATGACCCCACACAAGAGTGCTAGGTCAAGGACAGAAAATATGCAAGTTTTAAGAAAAAAACGATTTAAAATTAAGTGCAAACAGGAAATTCAGCAAACAGCTTTTGGTTGTGCTCTAAATACAGCTACTAATACAGAAATCAAGTTTAACAAGCCAGAAAATGCTCAAGCTAGGCAGCTATGCAGAAAAACTTAGCAAATAAACAGAGAAAAAATACTTAATCTCAAAAGTGGCTCCCTTCTTCTCTCAGCATTTTTTCCTCTTGGAGGGTGCTTCACCAACAGCCAACAAGCCTGAAAAGACGCCCAAACCATGAGGCAACTAGGTTTTAAGAGAGGAAGATGAAGGAGTTTTGGAAATGACCCCTAGTGGCCAGTAAAACTACAGTTTCAAGTCAGTAACCACCTCTACGGGGGGCAGGGAAGCTGCTCAATGTTATTCACTGCCACTGATCACAGAGAGACCCTCCTTCAGCCCAAGCAAAATGGCCTCACAGAAACTTTCAAACAGTTCAGGAACAGCAAGCCTGTAACTGAACTTTTTTAACTCTCAGAAAAGTGGGAAAAAAGCAAGATTTTTTTTTTTTGTTTTTTACAGAGATAGCAGAGGTTCACAAGTAATATCAAGTTATAACAGTGCATTAAATGACCCCACACAAGAGTGCTAGGTCAAGGACAGAAAATATGCAAGTTTTAAGAAAAAAACGATTTAAAATTAAGTGCAAACAGGAAATTCAGCAAACAGCTTTTGGTTGTGCTCTAAATACAGTGATGAGATGAGTATGGGCAGTCTATTCCAGAGTCTGGTGAGTCGGTGGGTTAGGAACACATCCCTCCAGCATGTATTGTTCATTGTGATGACAGGATTTGGATCCCTCGAGCATGTGGCTATGAGGGTTTGGAATTCTTTAAGTATAGCATGTCCAACAGCTGTAGGTTTTAAATGGCATGGTATATTAAGCAGAGATCGCATCTGAGAACACGATATGTGACGGAGTATAGCTGGATGATTTTCAAACGGTCAGCATAGGGCATCTGGTTTAGGTCTGTAATCATTTTGCAAGGTATGTCTGCAGCCTCTCTACTTGTTGCAGATGTCTTGTGAGACACATACATAACAGGCCATTGTAGTCTGTACTGGGTCTACTGAGAGATGCCTACAGTGGGACAATGGCCTCCTTTTCCTGGATGTAAAGCCCTTAGTGGGAGGTGTGCCACATAGGTGGGTTTCCTGACTGTTGTGGCAATGTGGTTATCAAAGGTGACACCACTGTCCATCGGTGTCCCTAAGTCTGTTATCACACTTTAGGTGTTTAGTGTACTGCCACCTATGTGGTAATTCAAAGGTACATGTCCCTTCCCAATGGAGATAACTATATATTTCTAGGCATTGATCTTGAGGCCATAGCTCAGGCACCAAGCATGTCTTTCTATAAGGCCCTTCTGTAGAATATCCACATCATATGGGGATTCAATGTTGGCTCCCAGTATGCAGTCATCTGCAACCTTTGTTTACCATTGTCCCTTACTGTTGGACTGTACTTCAGAGCAGTAGATGCTAAACAAGGGTGGTGCCAGGACTGAATCCTATGGTACTCCAACTGTCACTTTTCTGGGACTCGGGTTGGTGTCACCTACATTTACATTGTGGGTTCTGTCAGTACAGCAGTTGGCAGCCCATAGGGTGACATAGGGATTAATGGCCAGCTTGATAAATTTATTTATGATTCCAGACTGGGGGATGGTGTCTATGGCCTTGGCTGCATACACTCACCATGTCTGAGAATAGAACTCCTACCTAACTAGTTTATCACACTACAGCATTATGCAGTTATATGACACATCACAGAGATTACTGGGCTACTTTTTTCCCAAAGTTGCATTTCAAAGTGAATGACATCAGCAGGCTTGCCAAAGAAGGGCAATGGAGGTTGTAGCAACTGTGAATGGCCTCAAAAAGCATTGCTCCCTACACAAACAAATACACACCCTGACATCCACACTTGCCATGTCTGGGAATCAAACTCCTACCTAATTAGTATATCACACTGCATCATTATGCAGTGATAGGATGTACCATGGAGATTACATGACTACACCTTCCCAAAAGGTGTATTTCAAAGTGAATGACATCAGCAGGCTTAACAAAGAAGGGCAATGGAGGTTGTAGTGACTGTGAATGGCCTCAAAAGCATTGCTAACTACACAGACAAGCAGACAGACAAAATCCACGCTTGCCATCTCTATGAAAAGAACTCTTTCTTAACTAGTATATCACACTACAGAATTACTCAGTTATAGGACATGCCACAGAGATTACTGGGCTATTTCTTCCCCAAAAGTGTATTTCAAAGTAAATGACATCAGCAGCCCTGCCAAAGTAGGGCATTTGAAATTGTAGTGAGTGTGACTGACCTAAAAATCATTGACCCTTACACAGACACACAGACACACACACACACACACACACACACACACACACACACACACACACACACACACACACACAGTTTCCACATCTGCGGTTAGAACTTCTACCTAACTAGTGCATCACGCTACAGCATTACACATTTATGAGACATGCCACAGAGATTACTGGGCTACTACTTCCCCAAAGGTGTATTTCAAGGTGAAGACATCAGAAGGCTTGCCATAGTAGGGCAATGGGGAGTGCAGTGTGTGTGCATGGGTCATAACCCATTCATATAGAGGTAGACACACAACACTCAGGCACACACAGGTTTGTATTCCACAGGTACATGTATACAACTGCTAGATGACTACTGACTTGAACAGTCATGTTACACAGTTAGCACAAGCACCACAGACACAATAGTGCTGAAGGATACCAGACACAAATGTCTACGGTGATTGACATTTACACAGCATGTTGTTTTAGCCAATTGGATGTGTGCTGGGTGGGACAGGCCTCATGATGGGAGGCTCTTTGTCACTGTCACTCTCTTCCACACATCTATGTGTGTGTATTTTGGGCTATTATAGTGTGTTGTCCATGGATATATGTGTGTATTCCTATCCAATGTGTGTGCAAAGCATGACTGGTGTGTACTTTGGAGAGTATGCACTAACATCTGCAACTGTCAGATATGTATAGTCCACTGTTGTTGCCAGACATGGGCTTCATTTCTGTTGTGAGCATGCCCAGTATGACCTTTCAGTATTTTGTTGTTTGACATGGCCTTCATTTCTCTAAGTGTAGGAGCATGCCCAGTATGACCTTTTGTATTGACTTTGTGAATCCATTCCAGATAGATTGTACTCCAGTGCAGACTTTTGTGTTCTACAACTACAGCTAGCAAACTGTTTCTGTGGGATATTTGTAGATCGGTTGAGAATATGGGGTCAAAATGGGCAAAGGACCATGGGTTACTGTAGGTAATTGTGTCTGTGCTGCTTCTGCTACATGGCCCAGGTGTTAGCAGAGATATTCAGACATATGTACTGTTTTACACTGTGATGTTTTATGTCATCAAGTACTGTCAGGTATACATATTTGCTTGCAGTGATGTCCTGGGGAACACAGGGTGAATGCACCTGTGTCCAGTATTGTGGTCAGCAGCCTACATATTCTTGCACAATCATGCCATTCTGTAGGGGAAGCTGCAGACACTTGCTGCCGGGTCTGTTTAAATGGTTCAGCACCTTGGTACAGTGGTGGCAGAGGATCCCATGCTTGTACATCCATCGATGTGACAATATGGCCATATCCTGCTGTGGCCATACCTCACAGCTGTACAGATTTACACAGGTTACCCAGAGGCAGGGCTCATAATTCTGGACATTACCCCTTCACATTGTGGTTTATGAGCAGGTTTGTAGCCACCCATTCTCTTGTTTGCAGCCAGGGATAGTATGTGCACACGGCTGAGTTTCAGACTTCACACACTCCATGCTGCCCATACTCCTACCCCCCCCCCCCTATTAGTCTATCCTCTTCCATACATTATGCAAACATTATCTGATATGTTCCCTATAGTTATCACCTCATCCCAGCAGTAATTTGGTGTTGGTCCACAGTTCATACAGTAGGACATGGTGGACATGTTACTGTGATTTGTCCACATGGCCTTGCATTTGAGTTCTGTGGACTGTGTTACATTGTTATTTGGGAGTCCATGACATAACATACATTGGCAGTATAGGTGAGACAGAGGCGTTTGGCAGAGGACTGTAGGCCATTTGATAGTGATGCAGGCCAGCTGTAGCAGGCTGTTGCATTCTGTCACTACTACAGCCCCAGACTGAAATACATTATATTCCCCTGGGGTGACAGATTAGGTGTGCAAGGTGTTCATGCAAATACTTTCTGCCATTATTGATCCAGTGGTGTGGATGCTGGCAGGGTGCTGCTTACAGCTAGGGACACACCTGCATGGGACACCTGTTCTGCATGCTGCATTCTTTAGCTATTGCCATACAGAGGTGGGGGTCATATTGTACTCATTCCCAACAGCAGGGATAAGACCAGAGAGGTACCTGTGGGTGGTGGTGGGGTGAGCTGGGTGCATGTGTGCTATGGACACTACATGCATCTGACTTATAGATATGCATGGGGCATTCCACTTATGCTGGCTTGTGCAGGGACATCAGCTGTTTCTCAATACTTCATTCCTATGACCTTTGTGGTCTGGCAGTGTTTGGCCAGACAACATCGTATTCCCTACTACAAGCCCAAATAATGTGCTGCTAACCTGTGTGTACAATTCCAAGGGTGTGTCCATTTGACAGTTACATATTATACACTGTCTGTCTGGGGTACTTCCCCCTGTGTACTGCTTGTATGTCTGAGCCCACATTCATGCCATGTCCATCTTTAAGATGGTGACACATATTACTTCCAAACATTCACTATTGCTTGCTGCTGGAATGTGTTTTGCTGGGAAGCATTGTGTTTGGTACTGCAGTTGTGAGAACTTGGCCCTGTCATTGGCAGTACTGGGCAATGGCCACCAGGACAAACCTCACCATGTATATATACTGACCACTCTCACACAATATATGACACACACCAACCTAACACACACAGCCCTGAATATTGTACACATGCTACAATCTATCCTGCTACCTTGGCCAGCTCAGGTAATCTGTGCTCTACTGTTATTATACCTACACATACATGTTACTACATTTCTACATAGGACTGGGGGGGCTACATCTGACTGTTACTACATTTCTAGATAGGATTGGAGGGGCACACCTGACTGTTACTACATTTCTACATAGGATTGGAGGGGTACACCTGACTGTTACTACATTTCTACATAAGATTGGGGGGGCACACTCAACTGTTACTACATTTCTACATAAGATTGCAGGGCACACCTGACACTTGTACACATTTGCTATGGCCGCACTGGTATTTCAGGTACTCCATTTCATTCTGTATTCTAACCTATCATGCTAACCAGAGACATATCAGTGTACTACAGGTCTTAGGTTTGATTGTCCTACATTTCAGTTTCTGACTTCTTACCCTTCAGACCTAACATCCCACTGGCTGACCTGTTGTAGTCTGTCTGTGTAGGTCTGGGGGGATGTTCTCCATAGCCATCAATCAGAGGCCTTAGCACAGCCTTTGTTTGTGTTTGTCTACACCTGTCCTGCTGGCTGAGACTGTTGTTGGGTATGTGAGCCTCCCTGACTGGCATGTGTGTGTCCTATGGAGACACATGTGGCCCAGCACATTTCCTGCAGTGAGGTTTGTCACCTTGTCTAATACTGGCTACTGTGGTGACACCAGTATTTGTTACAAATCTCATGCTGCTACTATAGGTGTCTACTATCTGCTGGCATCCCATTCAGTCACCCAATTCCCTTGCATGCTCACATCCATACTATAGATACAAGTAACAACACATACTACTCCATTAGGCAATTGGTAGGAAGTGTGACTTACCTTGTGACTGTGCCATTATTGAGGATAGTGCTGGAGGGCTGACTATGTTGGATGCACATAGTACACTCCCTATACATGGTTAAGCACAGGTAGTGTCATGTTTGGCATCCCTTTTACTGTATGTGCAAGTCAGAAAGAGGTATCATTCCCTGGGTCTCTACCATGTCAATGCATGTGCTATGCATTGCCTCTTTGCTAAGGCCTGGGCATACTGGGCATGCTTCTTTCTGCCTACTGGGGCAGGCGCAGGTTATTCCTCCTCCAAGTCACTCTGTGCCTGTGCTGGCCTTGGCAATAGTGGGGGGCTGTGTGGCCCTGCCCCATGCTGTTCCTGCTGAAGCTGTTTCCGCAGGATCATATTGTGTAGCATGGCACATAAGTTGACAATTTGGGTACATGTAGCTGGTGAGTATTGCAAGGCTCCACTGGATGTGTTCAGGCACTGGAACCATGACTTGAGCATCCCAAACATACCCTCTGTTATGATTCTGGTCTGTGTGTGTGCCTCATTATGGAGTTCTTGTTCAGGTGTGTGTGCATTTCTGATGGGTGTCAACAGCCATGGCTCCAGTGGGTAACAAGCATCCCCCACTAGGTGACAGTAAGGGATGTCTCCACTGGCAAATCTCTGGCACAGCTGCATTAGATGCCAGATGTGGGAGTTGTGATAGCTTCCAGGGCAGCCAGCACACACATTCATTATAATGCCCCAGGCATCGCACATGCCCTGGCAGTTGATGTAGACCCTAGCCTGCTCACTGGGTGGTGCTTTGATGCATATGTGCATGCAGTCTATAGCACCCACTATCTCAGGGTATTCTGCTATTTGGTGGAAGAGATTAATATTGCTGGCCAATGCCTCACAGGTGTTGTGAAAATATATGTGCATGTGCTGATATGGCATCCAGGAACTGGTGGAGTACCCTGTATGCTGATGCCTGTGAGATCTCCATGATAACCCCAGTTGGCCTTTGGAAGGTACCTGTGGCTAGTATTCTTAGGCCTACACTTAGCTTGGTATCCACTGGGATGGGTTCCCCTCTGTTGGTTCTGTGTGTGAGGTGTGGCCGGCACAGCTCAACAATTTGCTGTAGGAGGTCCCTGTCCACCCTATAGCACTCCCCTATCTCCAGCTCATGTAGCCCCTGGTAGGTTACCCTGAGTCTGTACACTCTTTTCATTCTCCTCACTGTTGGTTGGTCATCAACATTCTCATCCTCACCACCCTCAGCCTCTTCCACATGTTGATTTATGATAGCTGCTGATGCCCCTATCATTTTGTTGCTTTTGTTTGGTAAAATTTTCCCATTTGTGTACACCGGTGGTATAGAGTTTGTGGGAAAAACCAGAGGGAAAGGTGTTTGCATAGTTTATAGTGGTGTGCTGGGCTGGGCTGGTCTGCTGCCTGTGTAATTGGCTGATTCTGATACATTTCACCTGCCAGCTATGCTAGTTCTCCTTGATTACCTTCCTACTGCTGTTTTCCCTTCCCATTGCCTTCCTGTTTAAGTCCAGAGGCACGCCACACAAACACAATGCTCAGATGTGCACGGAGCTGCTACTTCCTGGTTTCATTTTTTTTCCCTTTAAAACCCGGTGCACGGCACGCACACCCACTTAGGCAATGTAAAGAGTGCTAAGCAGCCTCAGACACACACCCTTGCTTAACTCTGCTAAGCTCCGGGCAAACCTGAGTCACAGGGCTCCAATAAGCTTACAGTATGCCTGACACACCACTCTATGATGTCAGCTAGCTCTTAGGCTTGCACCATGGTCTTCCTGCACCAACACAGTTGGGTGCAGGCTAGCCATGAGGGAGAACCTGGGATTCAGCATCATTCCCTTCATTTGCATAGGATTGCCTGCTAATGCTTAGTTACAAGTCCCTCACTGAGCCTTGCCCCTTAGCAACCACTATTCACTGGCCATGTTGTCTTCTGCCTGCCATTGAGTATAATGGTAAAATTGTGATTTTGGATACAATGCTTATTTCAGGTTTTTTTTTTTTATTTTCAGCCCGATCCCGTTTGCATGCTGCTGCCCTGTGTTTAAACAGCCAAAGTCAGCTAAAAAAATAATAAAAGTTATTTTTGCAACTGTTTTCCATGCTAATGGCCATATATTTGGCCATTGGCATGCTTTCAACATAATGTACACCCTTTATTTGGAGCTGTCATGGTTCATTTTGTAGTTTGCAGAAATGTACTCGGTTACTAACCGAGTACATTTCTTCAGATTACACTAGTCCTGCACGTCCAGCTTCCTGGATTGAAAATTCACCTCATTTGCATGGTTTTCACCTGAAAATGGGGTAATTTGCATACAGGAGCTGTGTCCATGCAGGAGTAGTGCAGGAGCGCTCGTGCACGTCCCTGGAGCTTATTTCTGGATCACACGGTGGCCATATTACCTCCAGCAGCTTCTGCACTATTCCTGCACGCCATGCAGAGCTTGCTGAATCTGGGGGAATATAATGAATAACAACAACTTGGAATTTTCCATTCAATAACATTCATAGTCTGTAGAAACAGTAATAATTTAGGACAAGTTCTTTGAAAGCACAGAAGGAATTCACACAGACCATGTTAAAATCTTGCAAACACAACTGCCAGTAGAATCATCTGTACCCTAATGTAAAACATGTTTGCATAGAACTTATGTATAAAACATTACAAATTCCAAAGACATGCATCTGGAGCATTTCTCCCCGGGCCTCCGCTGAAAACGGGCTCTGTGGAACCTAGTCAGACTTTCCCGGTCAACAAATGATAAATAAAAAAAAATAAAAATAAAATTACAGATGGTAAAATGCCCCTAAAAGGCTTTAGGAGATATGTGAGGCTGCCTTCCCAGTTGGCACTGATGTGGGGGAGAAGAGAATCCAAAAATAAAAATAAAAAAACTTCGAGTTGTACGATTACAAACGGAAATAAATAGATAAATGTAATGGTGAATATGTGTGGAGAGAGGAGTGTAAAAACCTACAGTTAAATATCTTTTACATAGAAGGAATATTCATGTATGAACTATTACATGATAGTGGAAGTCAGCCAGTCCATGCATATGAAGCGTGGAACTCACACATTGTGATAGCTGTACCACAGGATATCCTACCAGATATCTGTTTTAATTTTGAAGAAAAAACATGCCAAGTGTAGTAAAAAAAAATCTGTGTGAATGAGTGTTGGGGGGGAGGGGGTGTTGGAGAAGAAAATAATGGGTAATTCAATTTAACTCCTGTCATGTAGGAGAAAAGGGTGAATGACAATTTACTGCTGGAAAGTGAAAGAAGGGATTGCCATCTACAGTGATTCCCTCATTCTACCTTGATTGTCAATAATGCCAATGCCAGAACACTGTCTTTACATTTTAAGTAATTAACAAATATGCAGGTTCAGGTGCATTAATTTTTGGTTTACATTAAGTAATGGCATATCACCCCACAATCATACGTGAAGGATTGGTTGCAGGAAGCTAACAAGCAGCAACTTTCTAACACTGCATCACAGGAGTAGCTGTATTGTGTGTTACTGCATAACAGAAGCTATTTTTCCTGCAAAACATATAGAATTTCCATCTTTCTCTGTTTTTCAATCTTGACAGTTTGCCCTTCTTTACATTTTTTTACCACAAAATTATTTTTTTTAAAAAACTGTGATAATTTCTGCATCTATTTAGTGCGGGCTTTAAGGCAGTAAGTACTTGGCATGGAAAGCTGAAAGCCTTAAGGGTAGTCAGTAGTTAATCCTATTAATTAGAATTAAAGGGCTTTTGAGAGAATATCACAGTCGCCATGACTGGATCAGTAGAATCACTAGCCACATGAAACAGTTTGACAAGTGCATTTACATGTCCACTGCTCTCATGCCTTTGATGAAATCAGCAAGTCAGGGCTTAGGTGTAGTGATGGTTTGATATGATTTTCTGCTCTGCAATATAGTTACAGAGCTTAGGAAGTTATCAAGGTTCACAAACTCAATATCAGCAGCCATGACTACAGTGCATAATGACAAGTGCAAAACTTGTGCAAAGCCTGCTTTATGTCTCTAAGATTAGTATACATACTATCATTGTCTTGGAAGAACATTGAATTGCTCCTTGGGCCTTTGGTAATTTTAATAGATGTGCCAGGAAATGACAAGGCCAGTTTTCGGAGGACCTTGATTATTTCACTGATTTTTTTTTCTAGGTAGATTTGTAAAACTGATCTTCAACTCATTAAGTAGCTGTTATATAAACCCCTCATCCATACCTCTCAACTGTCCAGATTTCCACAGAATTTCCAGATTTTTGCTTCATATTTTTATTCTGTTCCTCATAAAATATGTGGCTGTCTGGCAAATCTTTGCAGATTGAAGTCACTAAATAATACTAAATAATCACATGCATTTGAGTTTCAGACTTCATATCCTTCAGAAAATACATAATAATTCAAAACCTGTTATTCTAGCAACTTTCTAAGTTTATATCAGCAATAGTTAATATTTATCCTTATTTTTGGGCCTTTGACTCCCAATGTTTTCTGTCTTTGTCCAGATTTCCTGTGCTGAGAGGTTGAGCAGTATGTATTCACCTCAATGGTGTTTCTGAAGCAATTGCCATGGCAGGCACTGAATTTCTCCACTTGGTCAGTTTTAAGTTCAGAGATCATACAATTCCATCTTGCCTGTACATGCTCACTTCATAACTATAACATGCCTGTATTTCAGATTTTAATAATAACTAGTAAACAGTTGGGACATACTAACTATTTGGAAGACTATAGACAATATAGATTTCAACAGCATCTTGAAGGAGCTTTTTGGACACGACATCATTAAACATTAGTGGATCTGCCCTTCAAGGATCATGAGCTTTTGTACCATCTCCACGGTGACTACAAGCTCCAAGGCTTTGCAGTCATCAAAAGGACAGTTTATAAAGCTCATTGAGTCCGCTCACTGCAGTACAATACATGAGACTAAAAATAATGTAATCAACTAAAGTGTTTTAAAAATGGAGCTAAAAAGGTGTAGTAATCATTATCCCTCATTGTAATAATAGTTCAACATATAGACCAAGTTCTCTAGATGTTCTTTTTTTTTTCAAATAACTTTTTATTGAATTTTACAAAAAAGGACAATGAAAAAATATGGCATGACAATACAATATAAAACAGAATTAATACAAAGTGAAACAGGTACATCATGAATATATACATTTATACTGTAGTCCTCTTATATAACATAAGCTGTAACAGAAAAAGAGGGAGGGGGAACAAAAAGAAGAACTATGTACAAGATTATCAAACATATATACACAAGAAAAGATTACCCAAAGGTTATATTAGAGGTGCTACTGTGATTTCCATAGAAAGGAAACAAGTAATTATTTAATAAAGACACAAACATATTAGGAGGTAGATCAGACTAGCCAGGTTGAGAAACTGAAGCATCTTGGATACTAGATCATACACTTTCTAATCTCCCTGAAAGACATAAAAAATTATTTTCCATATTTCCTTGTAATATACTCACTTATTTGGGTTATTAATGAATTTTGTTTGTGAAGAAATGGGGTGCCTTCTGTGCGGAGTCTGCATGTCCTCCCTGTGGTTGTGTGGGTTTCCTCCAGGTGCTCCAGTTTCCTCCCACATCCCAAAGACATGTTGTAGGTGGATTGGACACTCTAAATTGGCCCTAGGAGTGAGTGCGTGCATGTGTATGCCTTCGGTGGAAGGTTGGGCACTGGGCTGGTAACTCAACACTGTAAAACTCCACTGCCAATCATGAGTGGACAGATGGTCCACTGTGGCAACCCCTAACCGGGAAAAGTCGAAAGAAGAAGAATGACATTTTTTTGTGAAGATATGTACTTTATTGCTAAATTCTTAAGGCTGCACCAGGAAAGTTTAGTGCGCTCTAACCAGTTTTTAGTTAAATAGAATTTGGTCAATAAACATAAAATGATGAGTGCATGAAGCTTAAATCTAGGTAACCTAAGATCAGTGACATGCAGGATTGCTAGTTCCCATGAAAGGGTCAAATTTTGATAACCCATCTTTTCTAGTCTAACTCTGAGGGAGCACCAAAGTTTATATGTGTGAATACAGGACCAAAGAATGTGTAGCAAGTCCACTTGAGGAAAGGAGCAGCAAGGACATGACGGGGATGTATTGGAGTTAAATTTATTTAAGATACATGGGCTAAAGTAAGTATTATTATTTATCATTAGCTGTGTGTAAATCAACTTTTTAAAAGGAGAAAACTTAAGAGTTAATTCTATTGCTCTGAGGTTTTGGTCTTTACTAAGACTACTATCCTGCTGATTCCAGTAGTTTGAAAAAAGTATTGCATTCTGATGCTTGGAGGCCATCAATGGTTTATAAGTATTAGATATCATGTTTTTACTTCTAGATAGACTTTTAACGATTTCCAAAGTAGCAGAGATGTTATTTTTAATATTTGGTTCATCTGACACTACTGCTGTTAGTTCTGTAATTTGACGATGGATTATAGTGTACTTCTGCCTGAATTTTAGCTCTTCCTTAAGTTCACTCAGTGATTTCTCCTTGTGTCTATATATATCCCAAACAGTACAATTTCTTATTAAGGGGTACTCAAGTAAATTAATCATTTTGTTATTTAACCTAATATTAGGGTTCATATGCATTGGTTGTAATAAGTGAAGAGTATTCTCTAACCCCATGAACTTTATTAGATTCTGGAAGTCTTTAACACTTTGATTCATGGTGGTATGAATGGGAATAGAATGCAGCCTTTTAAGTGATAAGAAAGGCAAGGCTATAGGGTTAATATTGATAGTAATCACATGTCTATGCTAGAGTTTGATCCATTGAAGGAACCATACTTTATCTGCCTTAGAGAAAGTGGAGATTCGTATAACCCTACTTGCACATATTATCAAGTAATAAAGACAAAAGTTAGGCAAGCTTAGACCACCTTTTAGTTTAGGAAGGCATCATTTCTGATAACGCATTCTAGTCACCTTAGGGAACCATATGAACTTAGCCAACTCTTTGTTAGTCCTTTGAAAAAAAGTATTTGGGATGGTTAGATTTAAAGTATTAAATTGATAAAGTAATTTAGGTAGGACATTCATCCGTATAATTGCAGCTTTGGACAGGGGGGATAAATTTAGTTATTGCCACCTATGCAAGTCCTGTAAAATATCCGTCCATACCTTCAAGAGGTTATTCTGGTACATAGACTGAGAAGTATAGTCAAAATTTATACCCAGATATTTAAGGGAATAATTAATTTTGAAAGAGGATTCTGCAAACAAATATTCTTTGTGACCTGATGGGTTTATGGGGAAAATCAGTGATTTCTTTGGTTTTATTAGATAGTTCAAAACTCCAGAAAAGGAGCTTATTGTATCAGCTAATCTCCTAATGTCTGAAATGAGGCATTCAAAATAGATGTTTAGATCATCTGCATAAGCCGCTAAGCTTGTCTTGATATTTAAAGTTTTAGGGATAGAGTGAAATGTGATTTGGGATATTGAGAGAAGTAGGGGCTCAAGGTAGAGGTTAAAAAGATATGGTGACAGGGGGCATCATTGTCTCATTCCATTCCATATTTGGATGGGATTAGATAGGGTCTTATTAATACAAAGATAAGTATAAGTTTTGCTGTACAGATTTTCAATAGTGTTGATAAGGATTTTAGGGATATTGAAATGAGACATGGTTGTAAATAAGAATTTCCAATTCACCCTATCAAAAGCCTTACAGGCATCAAGTATTAGCCCATATATAGGGGTATAGTTTCTCCTGTTAAGATGCACCATAGCATCTAGTGTTAGGGTATTGTCCCACGTTTGTCTATTCGCCATGAAACCTGTTTGTTCCAGAGAGATTATGTGAGGCATGATTTTTTTTCAATCTTTCAGCTAAAATTGAAGAGAGAATTTTAATATCTACATTTAATATGGATATAGGTCTATAATTATGTGGATTAGACCTATCTAAGGGGTTCTTAGGTATGAAAATTGTTTTGGAATTATTGAGATGGTCATCATAGGTTCATAGGTTCATAGGTTCATACTAGGCTATCTGCCCTAGGGCATTTATAAGCCTAGCCAGAGTGTGTATGGCTTTCGCCACCCATATTAAATTAATTTTGCTATGCCATTTTTCAAGGTTAGTATACTGTGCCTCTGTCTAACAGTGACACAGAAGTGATACCTGGGGTAAACCTACAATCTCCCATCCACTCATCAAGATTCCTCTTGAAGAGAGTCAATGAGGGACTCTGCCTAACCTGGACTGGGATTTTATTCCAGAGTGAAGGGAGCCTCTGGGTTATGAATCTGTCCCTCCAGCATGTCCTATTTATTTCAGTGCTGAGGTTCATGTCCCTCGAGTGCGTAGCTCGATGGGATTTGGATTTTCTGAGGTGCAGCATGTCCATTAATTCCGGGTTGGACATGGCTTTATACGTCAGGCACAGATCGCCTCTGAGCAGGCGGTATGCCATTGAGTAGAGCTGGAGTTTCTTTAACCGGGCAGCATACGGCATCTGTTTGAGCCCCTTGATCCTCTTGGTGAGGTACTTTTGGGGTCTTTCCAGTTGCTGTAGGTGTCTGGTAAGGTACATCCCAAAAGGGGCATTGTACTCAATTATGGGCCTGATGAGGGATGAGTAAAGAGGCACGATGGCCTCCCCTGATCTAGATGTGAATCCCTTCATGATTAGGTGGGCTATATAAAATGTTTTTCTAACCACTTTGGCCACGTGGTTATCAAATGAGAGATTGCTATCAACTTGGGTCCCCAGGTCCCTAATTACTTCTTCTGTACTTAATGGATTACCACCTATGTGGTAATTTGTGGGCACTTTGTTTTTGCCAAAGGGGATGACTATACACTTTTTGGCGTTTAGCTTGAGGCCGTGGCTCTGGCACCAGTTGTCTGTTTCTATGAGGCCCTTTTGGAGGATGCTTGTGTCAGCTGGAGAGTCTATTATGGCACCCAGTTTGCAGTCATCTGCGAACTTGGTCAGCCACAGTCCTTCCGTGTTGACCTGTACCTCCGAGAAATATATACCGAACAAGAGAGGTCCCAGGACTGAGCCTTGTGGGACGCCACTTGTAACTAGTTTGGAGTCTGACATGGCTCCAGCTATTCTAACCATGTGGGTTCTGTCCTTGAGCCAGTTTGCAACCCATCTAGTGACACAGGGGTTTATATTTAAGCTGGTGAGCTTATCTATAATGCCCGAGTGGGGTATTGTATCAAAGGCTTTTCCGAGGTCTAGGTATGCTGTGTGGACAACCTTCCCCTTGTCAATGGCCTTGGTGACTGTTTCAAAGAAATCGACCAGGTTCAAGAGGCAGGATCTGCCCTTAACAAAGCTGAACTGGGTAGGATCCAGTGTCTGCAGGTCCCCAATATCTTTATTTATAAGGTCCATGATGATCCTTTCCATAGCTTTGCAGACCAAGCTAGTGAGACTTATGGGGCGATAGTTTCCAGGATCCGTTGAGGCACCACCTTTGTGGAGAGGGACCGCTGTTGCTGTACGCCACTCTTTGGGTACATATCCTGTAGTAAGGCTGAGATTGAACAGTAGTTTTAGGTTTGGGTTTAGCTCTTCTTGGAGTTCATGTAGGATGCAGCCCGGGACACCGTCTGGTCCATTGATGCTGTGTTTCTTGCTTTGGAGAGGGCAGCTCATACCTGAGCATCTGAGATGTCAGGGGGGCAGCACTCTGTTGGGATAGATATTAGCCCTTTTGGTGGGGAGGGGGGGAGTTTGCGCTGAACCTGTCAGCTAGGATGTTGGCAATGTCTGTGGGTTCGGTGTATTTTTTGTCATTTTGGACTAATTCTGAGCATATCTGGGAATTCCCACCCAGGTTCCTAACATAACTAAAGAAAGCCTTGTGATTATCCTTAGTGTCCTGTGCAATTTTTCTCTCGAAGCTGGCCTTAGACGATTTTATGAGTGCCCGTAGTTTTTTGCTAATACTGATCAGAGATGCCTTCCCTTTTTGGGATTTTGCTCTATCATGTAGTAGCCTCCTCCTTCTATTGTATAGTTTGTTTATGGCTGGGGTCCACCAGACAGGACATTTGCCTTTGGAGGATTGGGTCTTGGTTTTATTTGGGATTGCATGATCCATGCATTCCTGAAGGTGTTCATAGAATACGTTTATAAAGGATTTTGCTGTCTGGACCGTATTATCCACTGGCCCGGGGGCTTTGAAGGATTCCACCTTGGTTTTGAGGAGTGTGACATTTGCTTTAGAGAAGTTTTTCACTGTGGTTTTCTAGGCATGGGGTGGGGTCGGGATGTGAATTTCCAGTGAGATTAGTTTATGGTCTGATCTTACCAGTGAGGGATACACTTCTGGTCTGGAGCATAGAGTCCCCATGTTGGTGATGATCAGGTCCAGTATGTTTTCCCCTCTTGTGGGAGTGGTAACAAGTTGTTCCATAGCATTTGAGTTTATAAATTCTAGGAACCTTTGGGCTAGGGTGTTGGAGCTAGAGTAATGCTCCCAGTCTATGGTTGGGTAGTTGAAGTCACCCAATATAATGGTGTTTGGAGAGACCTTCATATTTTCCAGTGTTCTCAGGAAGGCTGAGTGGGGTTCCTGGGTTTGGGAGGGTGGTCTGTAGCAGGCTATAAACTGGAAGGCAGTTTTACCCACTGTTAGTTGCACATGGATAGTCTCTGATGCTTCGTGCTGTGCCTCCAACCTGGAGGTGTGGGTATCTTTGACGAATATTGATACTCCCCCTCCTTTTGTGGTTCGGTCCAAGTTTTGGGGCTGAAAAGCATGGTATGAGGTATAACCTGGTAGTGTTGGGGTGCTCTCGGGAGCCTTGAACCAGGTTTCTGTTACTGCACAGATATCGATGTTCTCCATGCTAAGGAGAGTTTTGAGTGTGTGCATCTTGAGGTTTAGACTTCTGGCATTGAGTAGCCTTACTCTTAGTTTCTTATCCCTTGTGATACCTATGGAGGTGGGTTTGTCTTTTGAGCCTTGCCTAAAAAAGGCACTATGGGGGTAGCAAGAGCCTTTGCCAATATCCGAAAGCCCAGGGGTGACAGGTGCAAGCCATCCCTAGCGAAGCATCGTGGCTTGTCGAGCATGTCATCCCAGGCTGACAGGCATTGGATCCCCTTTGAATGACACCAATACTTAAGCCAATTGTTGAAATTGATAATCTTGTCTTCATACTGTGGCATCATTCTTGGTGAGGGTAAGATGCTACTCAAGGTCAGGGTCATACCGACCTGGGCTACATGCTCAGAGAGCTCCTCTATGTCTCTTTTCATGTAGTCCAGGGAGGTACGTCTCAGGTCATTCACACCAGCATGGACAGCTCACCGTGACCTTCTCCTTGTTCTGCCTGGTGAGTGGGACGTCAGTGTGCCTGATGATAGAGTCACCTATTACAAGTGTATCAGGTGTGTTGTTTAGCCTTAAGGGCTGTGACTGTTCGGCACACTGGCTTTGTGAGCTATGTGTTGCACGTGTTTTGTTTTGGGGTAGCGGCTGCCTGGGTGTCTGCTTTGGAGGTCTCTGCTGCTTAGGCAGATTTTTATTTAGAGCCTCCAAGTATGTTTTTGTGTGTTTATGTGTTTGGTTTGCTGTTGTGGTAGGTCTATGTGAGACTGGAATTGTAGTGAGTGTGGTTTCCTTCTCCTCCTGACTGGTTACGCCAGTACTGAGTTGAGAGAGCTTAGCCTCCAGTTTGGCTATATGGTTGTATCTCTTATATGTGTTGGAATTTGTTGGGAGGAGGAGAGGGTTGGCTGTGTATGTGAGGCAGTTGTAACATTGCCTCAAGATTCCCAGATTCACCAGCTGGACTGGAGAGGAGATTGACAACTGACCTTTGGACATGCTAGAATAGTATGTGATTGTATACTTTCAATAATATAGGTGACATGGAAACTATAAAAGTCTTATAGAATTCTGAGGTTAATCCATCCAGGCAGGGTGCTTTCCCTTTCTTCAGTCTTTCTATGGCATCAGTCAGTTCTTGCAAAGCAAAGGGGGCATCTA
Organism: Protopterus annectens; assembly: GCF_019279795.1. Lineage (NCBI taxonomy): Eukaryota > Metazoa > Chordata > Ceratodontiformes > Protopteridae > Protopterus > Protopterus annectens. The sequence continues at coordinate 687,743,890 of NC_056730.1, read as the reverse complement.
GATATTCCACATTCTGTTTACATAATTTAGAGAATGTTATTTTATTAAGAAATTCTGTTATGTCATCAACAGAGGGTTGTTGGTCATTTATGCCATATAATTCAGAGTAGATCAGGGGAAATATCTCAAATATTTGGGTATCTGTTTTAAATACCTTATCCTGATAGTGAAGAAGCAAAATTCTACCTGTTTCCTACTTGTTTGCAATAATACTTGCTAAGGCTTTGGAAGGTAATTGTGCCCACTCCGAGTATTTAGCTATACATTTCAACTTATATATAGAGTCATTTTGCTGATGCAATTCATATAATTGTCTCTGAGTATTCAATATTAGGATCAGGTTTATCTTGGTACTTCTTTTCTAGGTCTAATAAGTCCGCTAATACTTTTTTTCTTTTTTTTAGTGCAACTTTTTTAAGATAGGAAGCTTTCTGAATAAGGATTCCCCTAATCTGCATTTTACAAGCTGCCCATTAGATGGCATGAGGAATATCTATATCCTCCATGCTACTTTTTAGCTGTGCTAAAATGCTAGACACTTCCCGAACAATCTCTGAATTATATAATAGATTGTTATTCAAGGACCATTTACAGTTTTTAACCCTTTTAGCCAACTTATTGGATGAAAGGAGTTTTAAGGTAATTTTAGAATTATCGAAGAAATGTCTCGGTTTCACCTGGTATTTAATATCTCCTTCCGTTAGTGATTCTGAAATAAGGAAGAAATCTATTCTAGACCAGGTATTGTGACATTTAAAAAAGTAAGTGTAAATACCTTTCCTCTCCTGCCCTTCACCCAAACAGATAGGGTCAATCAGGCAAAAGTCAGTCATTAGTTCACCTAAGCCAGTTGATGCTTGCATATTTTGGGATAAGGAGTTACTAATATGATCAATCTCCGGATCAATGACCGAGTTCCAGTGACCCCCCAATATAAGTTCATGGTCAGGAAAGTTTTGCAAGATGTTATGGATTTCTGAGATAAAATCCTTTTGCCTCTGACGGGGACTATAAATACTAAGTAAAAGGGTTTGTTTCTTATTAATAGGATTAGTAGTTATAAAATAACATCATCTACCCTTCTCATCCGAGAACTGGTTTAGGATTGTTGTCTGAAGCAATTTTTTAATAATAATAGCTACACCTCTTGACTTTGAGTTGCCCCCAGCTGCAATTATTTCTTTAATCCATTTTTTATTTGAGATTCCCTTACAGTCCTCACTCAGCATGTGTGTCTCCTGCAAAAAACATATGTCTGCCTCAGATTTAAAAATTAGATGCATCAGTAAATTTCTCTTAACTTTATCCTGCAACCCCCTCACATTCCAGGAGTCTATGATCCACATTCCCAACAAAAGCTTATTAAGGCAGTTGTTTTTGTTAAGGAAATGTGATATTTTCAGATTACAAGGTTCCAAAGGAAAGGAAAGAGCATATTAAAAATAAAAACAGGAGATAAAAATATGTAAGGTAGCATATTTACAGTAGCCCTAAAACACTCTTCCAACAACAACCCTGTACCTACCCACTTACCCCAAATAGAAGGAAGAATGTGATAAAATACAGTTACACAAGCCGAAATATTGATATGAATATCATATTGAGGGAATGTATAACCTAAGAATAAAGTAATCAGGAATATTTTAAACCTTTTAAGAAATCTAAAACATATAAACAATAGCACTATGATTCCTAGAGTCATCATCCTTACCCTTCTACCAATATAGCTATCCTCTCCTATAAGAAAGAATTCAAATCGGTATTGTGCTAAAACAACTTCTTCTTCTTCTTCTTTCGGCTTTTCCCGGTTAGGGGTCGCCACAGCAGATCACCTGTCTGCTCATGATTGGCAGTGGAGTTTTACAGTGTCGAGTTGCCAAACCTTCCACAGAAGGCACACATGTGCATGCACTCATGCCTAGGGCCACTTTAGAGTGTCCAATCCACCTACTGCATGTCTTTCGGATGTGGGAGGAAACCAGAGCACCCGGAGGAAACCCACGCGACCACAGGGAGGACATGTAGACTCCACACAGAAGGCACCCCAGCTGAGAATCGAACCTGAGAAAGTCAATGCAAACTGATATAAGTAAATATAATACCATGCAGCAACTAGTGGCAAAGCAGGAAAGAATGCAGGGCAAGTAACTTGGATTAATAAATAAGTAAATGTTTGTACTAATTATTCAATAATATAGAACATGTAAGTTTAATAAGTAAGTGCCGCAACAGTTTCTAACATAACTATATACCAAAAGCCTAAACCAATAATTTAAAAGCCTTGCAGGTTTAGTATCCAGATAATTCTCTAAAAGTGTGAACATAAGTATGTGGGTAACAGCCACAAATTATGGCATTTCTGTATTCAGTTCATTAAGCATACTATGGACTCCGTGTGGACTGTCTTGTAGTCTATTTAAATGTTTCTCCAGGGATGCTGCAAATTTTCTATGGGCTGTTATCATTCTTTCCCTGTCACATAGAGGATCCCATTTGGGTTCGATCAGCTGTTGATCTATTGTGGAGTTTGAAATCTCAAGAGACATAACATGTTGTTGCACAAACTTTACAGCCACATCTGAATTACTAAAAACAGTTGCTTGTTTTTTTCCCCCCAGCTTGAAGGATATAGTGGTATGGTATCCAAGCAATATTTGCTCCCTATTTTGTTAGCATATATCCCAGCTACTAGAAACGTCTCTTTGTTTTTCTCCATCATTGAAAACAAAAAGTTCTGACAGAGAGTTACTTAGCCAAAAAGCAAGAGGCCTGCTTTCCTCAGCAGTATGTAGGAGTAGTTGTCTATCCATATTGTTGAGAGTTTGAATATTGTGGCTCTAAGCAGTCAGCAAAGTGAATGCCAGAGTATGGAAAGAGGTTGACATGGCCATGGTGAATGTCTTTTAGATGGCTTCACAGACATACTAGCAAACTATTTAGTTACTCAGGAGGGTTGGGTGGGACATCACCAAGGTTATTCATAGCAGGGGTTGTCAAAATGCTGACATTGATTAATGTCATTATTGTGAGGTGGAGTGAAAACTTTGAAGAACTCCTGGACCTGCAGTCCTGGAGAAGGCAGTGTCAGAAGCAACTACCAGTATTAGGGCTATTTCTGGGTATGATGTCATTGCAGTGATTTGACATGTCTGCAGTAGCAAGGCTGTAGGAATAGTTAAGATCTGGATGAAAATGTTGAATGCGTTATGTATTGTTGTGGTGCTGTGGTTAACATGCCTTTTCAGTGTTACATGACTGGAATGAACAGTACATCTGGTTTAGCAAACTGGAGCTATGGTCCTCATTTTAAGAAAAAGATCAGGAGGCTATGCTTTAATTATGCAGGGATCATACTTCTAGGCCTGTCTTGTAAAACCAATACCAGGGTACTGAAAAGGGAACTGTGCCTTAAAATCTAGCATGTGATTTAAAATCAGCCTTGCAGATTCTACACTGAATGTGGAAGAGCAGATTAACAGTTTCTTCTTGCATCAGTATTAGAGAGTTTATGAGAATTTGTCAATCGTGTCTGCTTGTGTTTTGTGGGTCTGGAGATAGAATAAGGTTCTAGCACCACCACCACTGTCCATTTGGTTCCTGTATTTGTGGGACAACTGTTGTGTCCATATTCTCGTCACTATGTCAGATACATTTAAGTTGAGCATAGGACTCACCATGTTAGTGATTTTCATGGACAGGACATTAAGCCATAACTGCGGTTTGGAAAGTATCCAGTTTGTAGACATGAGGTTTGCATTATTGTTTGCAAATAATGTCATCCTGTTGGCCTCAAGTGTCTGTGATCTACTTTGCATGCAGGGGCAGCTCACTGCTGAATGTGAAGCTGTTTGGAATGAAAATTAATACCTTACCTTTGATCATCATGTCTCTATAGTGGTAAAAAGGGCATTCTATATAGCTCATGTCATAAGTAAAGGCATTGCCTCTAGAAAAAAAGAAGTTACAACCTCCCTGTACTCTTCCTTCAGCAGGCCAAAAATTGAGTACAATGACCCTTTTGGTATGTACCTTTCCAAGCACCTGCAGCAACTGGAGAGACCAAAAAGGTTCCTCACAAGGAAAATTCAAGGTCTTCAGCATCTGTCCTATGTGGATCATCTGAAATAACTGTCACTTTATTTTGTCTCATTAGGACTACTCAGACCTGATCTCTGCCTTGCATATAAGGCAATCTTTGACCTTGCTTTATTGGAAATGCTGCATATCCGCAAGTCAAATGGTACACAGGTTACTTCCTTTAAAGACCTTAACCTGGTATGTGACATTAATAGAACCTGATGGAGGGAAAGATTTGTCTACCAGAGGTTGCCACACCTTTGGAACAGACTCCGACTTCATGTCAAACATTTTACCTCATTGGTCCTCTTCAAATGGAGTCATGATGATTGGATGGGTAACCATATATTCACCCCGAGGGTCCCACCTGTGTCCCTGTTGGACAGGGGCAATAGGTGCTGATTGTAGAAACAAGGATAGAACATGGCTAGGCTTGTAAGGGCCCTAGGGCCATTAGCCCAGTGACTTCATATTATCCTATGATACTATGATCCTTTAACTCAGAGGTCACTGTGCTTTTCAGAAGAGAGTAGACTAGTCTGTACAGGGTAGGAGGGTGCATCTACCTCAAGTGGAGGTGTTTATGTTATCTTGGGCTTTTGTTCATGGGTGAGGGTGGAAGGGATCAGGGGAGGACTGATGAATAGGTGCAGAGGCAACAATAATGCAAATAATACACTGGATCATGGCAGGTAAGTGAGAGCTGTGTCCTATGATGAAGGTAACAGTTTACTTATTAGTCTATGTCCCTGTCCTCATCAGATCAAAATGCTGCAATCATGGATGATGCAAGATGCAAAAAAATGGTGCCTTCACAAGATTACCATGAATACCTTGTATGGCAAAGTAAAGCTTTGGATCAGGAGAAGAAACTTGAGTATGAGCAAGCCAACCAGTACTCAGAAAGCAACGTGCACACTGAAAGTTCTAGGAAAATTATGGGAGTGATTGGCCAATGCTGGCTCACCCTTGCTGGGGAAAGGGAATCTGGTTTAGCTCATGGAACTGGTAGAATCTACTGGCGTGTGGGTGATCACCCACAAAATAAGCCTAGCAGGCCTAATCTACATAAGTGGTGCATGGCTTAACCAAAGAGACATGCTTCGTAGCACAGCATGGCCTTCTCTGATTGGCAACAATTGTGATGTCTGCAAATCACTTGTGTGGATAGGACTTAGGGAACATTGCAGGACTGCCTGACTGGCCTACTTCTTGCCATCCAACTGTTATCTCCTGTGAAAGTGAATGTACTGATGAGGTTCTCCAGATGGGGTATACACAGACTGTAGAGCACTTTCCCCATCTTGTCCCACTCTGTCTCTCTCTAAAGAAGAAGCAAGTGAGCAGATGGGTTACAGTCAGGAGAGCAATTAAGCAAATCCCATGGATTAGCAAAGAAAAAAGAAAAAAATAGTGGGCACATGAGGTGGTTTTGGAACTTCATGAGGATACTGCACAGGCCACCTCCTATGACAGGAACATCAGGAACAGCTCACTAAATGAAGGCAAACAAGCAGATGCAGGAGAGATTATAGCTTTCTTTAGATGAACTGAAGACTACTATTAGGGAAAGACATCTGGTCTGTGCTGCTCTTTAGGAAAAATGATTTAGAAAACTGATGGAAGGAATGCTTGATGGATAGATTGATGGGAGGATGGATTGGTGGGTTGGTGGATTGGCTTTGAGTAGTTTATTTATTTTTTAACAGGTGGAGGCTGCATGGTCCTGTGCATCCTTCAGTTGGTATAGAGCCTGACAGCTAGAAATCCTTTAGAAGTTAGACAAATAAGGGTGCAGCAAGCTGACATGTTAATCAGCCTGAGGTTATTCTGATGTTGTGAGCTCTCCATGTATTCCAGTTTTCACTGAATGTCATTAAGAGCAGTTTGATGATCAGAAACTATCACTTTGGTTCTCTCAGTTCTACTAATTTTAGGTTAAAAAAATTCTTCACAGAAGCTACCTTTAGTGACACAGACATCCACATACAGCATAGTAGCAACATTTAGGGTCTTAAACTCATGCTGTCTTGAACTACCTAAGATATTAAGGCGATCTTCAAAGGTGTATTCATTGCACAGCACTTGGGCAAGATTGACTGGCAGTAGTACAGCATGCCAGCTACCACACAATGCTTTATTCAAAAGATACTACATGTGCCTAACTTTTTTTTTTTCATGTAAGTATTCACTGCAGTGCCCCCTGAGCAATTCTAGTACAGATCAGCAATGGAATTTCTGTATCATTAGCTTTTTTGCACAACTAACTGCAGTGCTCCTTTGCAGCTACAGATTTTAGCAAATGAATGCTCTATAAATTATGTTTTTATCTTCTAAACTGGAGCACTTCTACTTTACTGATAGCAAATTCAGAGACTTCCTTTTGTTGTAACTGCTTTACTGTTGCATGATAAGGATTGTCTCCTCCCACTTCTCCTGGTGTTACAGCAATCATCATCCTCTTTTGGCTTTTCCCGTTAGGGGCTGCCACAGCAGATCATCTCTTTCCATTTCTTCCTATCCTCTGCATCTTGCTCTGTCACACCAACTGCCTGCATGTCCTCTCTCACCATGTCCATAAACCTTATCTTAGGCCTTCCTCTTTTCTTCTTACCTGGCAGCTCCATCCTTAGCATCTTTTTCCCAATATACCCATCATCCCTCCTCAGCACATGTCCAAACCAATGCAATCTCGTCTCTCTTGCTTTGTCTCCAAACTGTCCAACATTCTCCTGGTGTTGCAGCAATCCTGCGAATTATATATGTACACAAGCATGGGGTTAAAACATTTACCCCTTTCCTTGTAGTATACTGATCAGGCAAAGTATTGCAATGCTTCTTCAAGACCAGATAAAAGTCTGCAGTTTTTGCTAATACAGTGATTGACTTACCAGAACTGTGCTGTGTATGTCTGAAGGTGGGGGAAGCTTGACTTCCTACAGACAAAACATTGACATATTCTTGTACATATCTGCATACATATCTATCTGTGTATGCATAGATTGACAGATATACATACATATATATATATATATATATATATATATATATATATATATATATACAGGGACTACTTTAGAATGACGAATGTTTGAAATATCAAGCCCTCACATGAGCGAATATTTCAAATCTCTATATTGTTTTTTTTTTTTTTTTTGCACTACAGTGTGGATCAGAATATTTACCCTTTCCTCACTGTAGTGCATTCTCAGAGTTGGAATATATATTTAGCGGGGGTTGGGGCGCAGCCCCCCACAATAGCAATTTAGAGTTTTGGAATATATGCCCATATGAGCATTGGAGACATTGATATTTTGTTTTTTCTGACATAGACCCTATATATATATATATATATATATATATATATATATATATATATATATATATATATACACATAGAGAGAGAGAAAGAAAGAGAGAGACAATGCTATATGGGCATTTTCTGTTGCATGAACACACTGTCTAGCTCAGTTACGTGTGGTGTGGATGTGATGTTAAAACAATCTAGTGGGGAGCACATGTGCAGTGTGAGCATATATCTATATCTCTGTGTGTGTGTGTGTGTGTGTGTGTGTGTGTGTGTGTGTGTGTGTGTGTGTGTGTGTGTGTATACATGTGAGTGTGTTCACATTTTTGCCTGTGACATGTCAGCATTTGTATTACTCTACAGTGTTGCACATATGGCACTCACCAGTGTTTTCAATATTAACCATACAGATCCTGTATTATATTATATCTCTGTCACTGTGCTATAATCTAACATACTAGGGGCACAAGTTGGCATCAGGGTTAAAGTCTTTAACTCACAGATAGAAGGTACATGGTTTGATTCTGGCCTCTGCTTATTGGCTAGGCTTGTAATGATCTGTAGATTGATAGCCTACCTAGTATTTGCAATTGCCTATGATTGTAGTCCAGCTTCTTTTTCCTCTCAGCAGCAGCATACAATTTCATATTACCACGCCCAATGTATTGCACATGTTCCTATTGACAGCCAGTCTTACAAAAGACAACATGATTTCCAGTCCTTAGTGAAATTTTGAGACTCCAATTACCGAGTCTGTACAGACCATACCCCCCCCCCCCAAATAAAAAAATAATGCAGGAGAAATGCAAATATTGAACATTGCTTTTCTCTTTAAATTTGTGGGGAGGGGGCAAACCTCCCACACACTCAGACATATATACCAACTTTGAGATCACCATACCTCAGAGAAAAGAGAATATTATGGGAAATGTCCATCTTAGACTTATATGTAAGTCCAATTTTTCTGGCATTCGGTCTCTACATTTTGGGACTTGGCAATGTGAGTCATAACATTTTAATAGTTACTGGTTACAGCTCCCTAAAGAAATCTTGAAATTTGAATTGCTGAATCCCAAGAGACCCCCCCCCCAAAAAAAAAGTAAAAAAATACAGGAAAAAAGCACCTGCCAAACATCACCACAATGATATATTTTCAAGAAATTGCAATCTCAGACTTAATATATGTAGGCATGGATATTTGGCCATTCAGTCACTGCAATTACTGACTCAGCAGTGCGAGTCCTAAGATTTCAAAGAGTTACTGGTTACAGTTACACATGTACAAAATGTAGCAAACCAACATCTTTGTACTAATGCTCACTGATGTGTATTGCACTGGAATCAACATACCGATGGAGTAGTAATACATTCTGAGTGAGGTGTGCAGTGAAACCACATCCTGCATCCAGCTCATTTTGTAGTTGTTGTACAGCTGACATGACATATGACTATAATCAGTAGAAAATATCTATGACTATAATCAGTAGAAAATATCTATGACTATAATCAGTAGAAAATATCAACAAAAGAAAGTCATGTGGTATCCCACAATCCTGTAAAACATTTTCTAAGTATTTTCCTCCAAGAACAGGACATCTTGCATGATATCAGCAAGCAATACAATGCATATCTGTACATTTCTGGAACTGCTACACAAAACCTGACAAGTGAGAGAGTAATACCCTTTGCAGATAATCAAAGTTATTTAGCTTAAAAGGTAGCTACATGACCATGAGTGTGTAGTCTGTAGTATTATGAACAACTAGAAAGTCAGGAGGTGCTGCAAGCAAGTGCTACATGATGATACCACAAAAACACAATAATCTCTTCTGTACATGGTAACTGTGCATCCAGTAATAAGGTCACTATGCAAGTGGATGAGCAATGTGAAATGTAAGTAGTATGACTTTTATTTCTCTCTGTCTTAATTTAATTTCATGTACCTCTACTATTACAGTGAATGCTAATGTTGTAAAGCAAATTCAATGAAAGCCACTTTCAATGTCAGTGGAGTCTGTCTTTTATCACACTGTTGTGCAACAGATATAGACAGACAGGCAGATAGATAGATAGATTAGATAGATAGATAGATAGATAGATAGATAGATAGATAGATAGATAGATAGATAGATATACAGGTAAATGAATATGGATGATTGTGAGGGTGTCATCACATATGTGGACTGCAGTGGAGGTCTGTCCCCCTCCCATACAAAAAAAGGGTGGAGTTTTGCTGAAGATGACTTTCAGAGAGTTATTTTTTCAGGTTTGGCCCTGTACGGAAGTTCCTTCAGTGCATCAGCACAGTCCCCTAATTTCCAGAATACCCTGTCAAATTCTGGTATTATTAATTCTGTAACACAAGTGGTAGCCTTCTGTAGGGGACATTTTTATTTGGTATGCTAATTACCTTTCCACCTTGGAAAGAGAACATGTAATGCAGCCTTCTGATCAGCTGAGTTTAATTGTAAACGTAGATCACTGATTACGGACAGAGTAATTCAGTTTTTGAATCTTTAGGTCAGTACTCTAATCAACTTTTAAAATGAACATTAAATAATCTCTACTTCTTTCTGAAAGTCTCATACACTGGCATGCTTCTGGCCTATATAAGTTTTACAGCAAGAAATATCTGTATCTTACATTTCTTTTTAATAAGTTGTGTTTTTGCTCTAAGTTTGAAGGCCAGCAGAAATCTGTAGGCTTCAACAGCTGCTGCTTAATCAACAGGGTATAGCTGCATTTTCAATCTCACATGACAGAATTAGTGCAGATATCATGTCAGTTTTTGGGATTCAGGGCTGCCCTCCCACCTAAAGCAATAATTTATTTTGTTTTTGACAATGACATAGAGCATCCCTTACAAATAAAAATAACACTTATAATGAACAAGCCAGCAGAATAAATAAATAAACACAGTACTCTTTGATCATGATTAAAAGATATCCTAACATCACAAAAAAAAAAAAAAAAAAAAAAAAAGCCATGGGCCTAATACATTTCTGAATATCTTCATCTCAGGCTATATCAAATAAAAGGAGAAAAGCAGTGGTATGTAGTATACACACTTGACAAATTATAGTATTCACAATTATCAGAGTCTGAAGGGCAGTCACACAATGTAGCTACTTCTGTAAGTGGATACACTTTAATAATCTTCTAGCAAGCATTCTATGGTGCAAAACAATGTAACATTTTCATAACCTATTAAGGACAGCCACTGTAGGCTAACAAGGAAATAAATACCCTGTGATTTGTTTACACTGCCTGATTGCTTTTGCCAAGCTTTGTCTACTAGGTCAATGCAGCATTATGCCTTCCTTTAATACATTTTGCATGCAATTTTGCCATGCTGCTTTAGCTCATGACATAAGGAAAAATGAGCTACATATATTCTGGAAGCTTCTGTTTTTTTTTTTTTTTTTTTTTTTTAAGTATGGCCCAAATTTTTCAGATATCCAAAGAGGACTGCATTATTGTTTGGTGCCTGATGTATAAAAGCAATGACCATTGTGTTGAATATTTTTATAATAATAATTTGATGTATTAGGAATAGTACAGCAATGACATAACTAAAGAGATAAAATAATTAAAGAACAAAATTTGTTATATTAATGGTAATTAATAGTAATCCATAAACTGATTTTATGATTATCAGATCTAAACAGATGTCTTGCTATATAATATTCACCTTCAAAAGGTAACTGAAGTACAGGTGAAAAATATGTCAAAACACAAAGAATATGAAGCACAGATTAAACTAGTAGTTTAATATATACTGTGTATATCTGAACAAGCAGCAAAACTATGCCACAAACAGTACAACACAGAAATTACACAAAATAAAGCAAACAATTTTGTTACATTTCATATTTGTCTATTATGAAAATATGTGTAGACAGTTTAAAGTAAGTCTTAACCATTGTCTTTTGAAAACTGAGTATATAAGTTAGGCTCCAGGAACATGGGCTGAATTCTTGGCTCGGCTTGTAAAGACCTCAGGGCCAATAGCCTGGTAACTTCCTATGGTCCTATGAGCTATGAAATGGGAATAGGAATAATCTAGGAAACTCACACCAATATAAGAACAGCATGCTGACTCCACAAAAATCGTGAGTAGGGATTAATTATCTCTTCCTCCTTCTCTCTCTCTCTCTCTCTCTCTCTCTATATATATATATATATATATACATACATACACACACACGCTTGCACACACACACACACACACACAGACACACACACACACACACACACACACACACACACACACACACACACACACACACACACACACACACACACACACACACACACACATGTTTATGTATATTAGGTAAGGACTTGAGATTGTCTTGGATTTCTGATTTTAACAATTTGTTTTTATGGAATAGCTCATTTGTCTTGCTAGTTTTCTAGTTATATCCTTCCCTCTATTTGTCTTACTCCTCTTCACTTCTATTTGGACTATATCCTTCCCTTGCTCATACCCTTAGTTCTCATTTTCTTTCATTTTACTATCTGATATGCAATTACAATGTCTTTATACTATTACATCATACAGATGGAACTTATAACTTCAAAATGATGCCCTCTGTACTGTTTACACTGTTTTCTCCTCTTCCTGGGGATACTTTTTGTCATATAACTTATTTTATCTTATTACCTTGTATATTACTGTAACAGAATTTTTCCATGTAACTTCTATGTTAATTGTGCTTTTGTATGTAGACTGGCATTTGTCTCCTTCGGTTATGGGAATGTACCCTGGACTGCTTTTGCTATTTGTATTATCACTTCATGTTTGTATGTCGATTTTGCTATTGTACCATTATTTTATGCTTGTATGTAGACTAGAGCTTTTCTCCTTGGGTCTCCACTGAAAATGGACCTTGGCTCAGCTGGACTAACCCAATTAATAAATGTCAAATAAATAAATAAAAATAAATAGTTATATGGTGCAATGATAAAATTTTAACAGATTATGTTTCACTTTTAAACTTATTGTATACAGTTTTTGAGTGTATCTGGACTTGAGTATGAAATTATTAAGGCAATAAATATTTATGCTTAGATGGCTTGTATTGTACCACCTCAAAAATCATACCATGCAATAAATTTAATCAGAACTTTAAAAAAAGCATATGTTATTCCTTACAGGGAAATTAGGTCAGTGATCAATCATATGAGTCATTAGGGATGAAGTATGCAGACATGTCTTGAATACTTTGTTCATTCAGTCAGACCCCTTCACTAATTCCTTAGCCTAGCAGATGTTGAAAAGATGAAGCAGAGAATACAGATTTTTATTTCAACATACAGTGCAGAATAAGAAATGATAGCTGACAGCAAAGATTAATGCAAATGCTGTAATGTTTTTAAACTATGGGAAGCACATTTCATTAGAACAAAAATGAACACTTTCAGATCATTCCTCTTCAGAAAGAAATATCATGTGTTTTGTAAAACTAATAGCATTGCTTACAAAAAAGACACAATTTGCATCATTATATTCTCATTAAAAAGTACTTTGAGGTACATTGCAATGTGCTGTGATACACTGGATTTGTTTAAGTTTTGCATTCAAATTGCATTAACACTTCTAGATATTTATTGTTCCATTTTATCTCTCTAATGCCTTTTTAAGTTTATGAAGGACATTAATAGACCAAATAAAAAATGTAGGCATTTATTCATTTTTTGTACATAGTTGCATTGTTGAGTAAAGCAATGTAATAGGACATGAGGAGGGCTGATGAAATGATTATACTGAATGGTTCTGGCAATAATATTGAAAAGCAGCTGACACAGTGACAGAAAGGCTGTGCATCACAAGTTCCTCTGGTTCAAATACACTCTGAGAATAAAGTGCCAGCTAAGAGAAGAGATGATCACTGAAATGTTAAGGGGCATATATTCTTCAATGGAAGGCGGTGGCAGTGGGAATTGCCCAGCAGATAGCTAAGAAGTATGTCAGATGGATTATCTTCAACCGCCTGGGAAAAACAAAAATCACTGCAGAGGTACTGTTGGTTCAAATAAATGAGCTAGGCTAGACACAGATAATTTCATATAACCATGGGACATGTCTCCTCTGTGAATACACTGACATCACACTAGGGAAAGAATGCATGCCACAACCAAGTCACCCCCCCCCCCCTCGGCTGTACAAAATATAATGAGTCATAAAGTCATCCTTTCAAAAATTGGAAGGACAAAGCTGTAGGTGTATTATGATTAGTTCCATAGAGAGCAGTTAGATGAAGCAGGATAAAAGGAGACCATGCAGAATCTGTTTAGCAATTAAAAGGTGCTGTGGACTCCACAGTCAAAATCTGATGCAAAACATTATCAGATTTAGGACGTGGCATGCCTTACACCAAACCAGACTGATAAACGCGGTATGCTTTAATATTTTTACTGCAAATGTTCAATGTAATCTTTTTAAGACTCTGTTAATGTTTGAAAAATCATTTTTCATCTGGGTGTAACAAAAGACATTCACCATTTTCATGATTCTACTTGGACAAAGATCAGTCTTGCAAGTTTTAGAAGAAAATTATTATCTACCAAAAACAGAATACCTTGGCCAGCAATTAAAATCTGATATTGTGGCTTCAGTATTTAAGCAAACATCAGTTCCCATTCTCATTGTGGTCATCTTATGATACTAATTCATAAGCTAGAGTAGCGTAACTATTTATATCTTATGGAGTAAGTGATCTTCAGCACCAACTGTACATTTACTATTCAAGACAGACTTCCACGAAGAGTGGAATAATTCATGAGTTGTGACCAATACAACAAGCTTAACATTTTTCCTCGACATATAAAAAAGTTGCCAAATTGTGATGATGAGCTGAAATGTCTTTTGAAAAACATTAAATTTTGACTTCACATTGGAGATCCTAGCAATTCAAATGCCATTATGAAGAAACTTTGTAAAAAATTAGGGTGGAACACAGGGAGAAGGAGAAATGCTAAAAGGATGGTAGGAGATACATCAAGGACAGTAGAGATCTGCTCTTTAATCATAAGCCTGATGCACATTTGCATGACCCCATTCTGTAGACTATGTTGCATGCTGCCTGTCACTTTTATTTTACCTTGATTCATAGACATGGGTCCTGGTGATGAGAAGCACATACAGGAAAATGACAATGTACCTGACTAATGCACAGGTGTGTAATGCATATAGTGGTGTACTATGTGCATCCTTATAAACAACTGAATTAGTATGTGTCACACCAGCACTATTAGTATGTGGCACACCAGCACTCTATGCAAGTGGCAACTTAGATCTATGGAGGGGAAACAGAACATTTACCCCAGGGCTGCCTCCTGTCCTGCTAATGGACAGAGACAGCTCCTAAATGCTTTATCCCTTGCATGGATCCCTTCAAATTATCTATATTATGGCCCCAGTTATTTTCATTATATTTTCAATATATAATCATCAACCACAGGATGGGTAAGGCCAATCTATAATCAAATGGGATAGGTTATTTTGAGTGCAAAAAGGAAACTGCCTTGGCTTCAAATGGCCCACAAATGCAGCTAGCCTAGTACTTACCTATGAACCTATGTATGACAATGCAGGAACCAGCTACTGATTATGATATAATGAGTCAGACATGTCTTAATCAGTAGCTGTCCTGCTATGCTGTATTTCATTGTCATGTCACATGGTGATTCATAAACTATTCATTCCTTAGGCATGACAGGCAAGTAAAGGATATTAGTATATGATACTAAACAGGGGTTCTCTGCTGAAGGAGCTCTCACTGGTGGGAACTCAATGGCATCACTGTGTGGGGGGCATGTGTGCTTGTAGCAGAATGTTTGTCTGTATTACAGCAGACTCTGTAAAGGGTAGATTTTTTTCCTACTAAACAAATACTTGTTTAACATTTCCTAAATTATGTGCTGATGTTTTATCTCCGCTATAAGTGATAAGGATTGTTTCAGTCAGATGCACTACAGTGACTGTCAATAAGGTATACTGCCTCAATAAATTATATAATAGGGACCAGTTCATGCATATTTGTGGTTGTGTTTCAAAATCGTGTATGAATCTGTGGTGAGAGGGCATTTCATATGCTCTCACTAAGCTTAGAGTCAAGGATGCCATGAGAAGCTCAACCTTATCAACTGATACTGGTGAGAGGCTGACAAAGTCCCTCATTAAGCAGATGTTCTTCCCATATCCCTAGTGAAAATTTGCAATCACCTATCCAGTCATCCAGACTAGCTTTAAAGATTGCTTGCACTGTAATGATGGCATAAAGGGATCCAAGTCCTAACTACAGCCCAGACAACTCAAGTTTGGCTAGCAGCTTGACAAATCATGGAACAGTAGGGAGACTGGACATTCCCATCCAGGGGGAGGAAGGAATGCACATAGGTGCATAAAGTGACTCTTGCTTCCTGGCAGAGGCTACAGCTATAGGGTGGGGCAATATATTTCATGAGCTTCTTCCAGAAGTAGTGAGTGTATTGGCACAGTCTGCCCATTACACAGCCTCACAATGACTGGCACACACTGAGGTAGATAACAATAGGCTAAGCTAGAAACATCCGCCACCCGAATGTTTGACAGCAGGACTCCCAGTATGCCATTGCTCTCCTCACTCTTCATGCCATGAAATACGCATTTGTCACGTGGGTAGATTGGAGCTGCTGGGATACATCCAAAGATGGACATGGGGTGCTGGGTCTGCTGCCTGCATGAAAGTAAGGGTAGAATAAAGAGACCAAAAAAAAAGAAAGATTGCCTGGGGATTACTCTTGTTAGTTCGTAAGGGCCTATGTGCTCCATGCATGGAATAGTGAGGTTACTGGTACTCAGCGTAGTAAGACTGAGACTAATGTCTTATCCCGTTATGTAGCAATCAGTATGAATTACAAAGGGCTGTACTATGCCATTCTACAGTGTGCTAGCCGTACTCTGTGAGCACAAGGTTCATGAATCGTACCCATAGTGAGATGTACCTGCTGCTCTTGGAACAATTATTCCATTATTTAATCAATGGACATTGAGTGCTGCTGAAGAGGAATGGTGCTGCCTGCTGAAGCTCGTGGCAACTGCCACATTCAAACTGTGTACCATTGCTTAAGGAATTATCCATGGTAACCGTGTTTATTTATGTAGTCATTCTTTGCTTGATCTCTCAGATACTAACCAAATACTTTCTTCTGATTGACTGACATGATGAACATCATACTACTAACACACTGAGGTCATAAAATAAATCAAGATGCATTGCATGTCAGCTGTCATTGGGTTAGCCATTAAGCTGTCATACTGCATAGCCATGCAACAATTTGTTTGCAATATCACATTTATTTCAGACATGTAGACATGTCCAAAATGCTTACATAGGTAGTAAACATAGTTAGTGTAAATTATCTTATGAATAGTGTAAGTGGCTTGGGAGGTAACACACTCAACTTTGATTCTAGGAAGATCAGAAGGCTTTGGGTACAGTCCATGCACAAATTACTTGGATTCATGTTCCAATACTGATGTAGACGGGAGGTATTGCACTCCAGGATTACCAACTATTGCAATGAATGTTAAACAAATGTCCCATCTGCCTGAGCTAATAACAGCACAGGTGCAAATAAAAGACTGCATAGAACTTATTGTAAAAAGCATGGTGGGTGGTGGTTACTGACAACACAAATCATAAACCATTCCAATTGAGTTGCAGTCATGAAGTCTTGTATGATAACATATTTCAGGAATTTTTCTAGTGGCCTATAAATATTACTTACAGCCAATATCAATACCACTTCAGGTCTGACCTGAAGATTCAGCAAACCAAGCAGGGCTAACATGTCAAAACATAAATACATTGGTATAAAATAAATTAACACATAATTATCACTTCTTTTTTTGCTGTCTGAAATTCTATTTGCTTCAGTTATTTTCAGTATGAAAAAGCACAACCACACAATTTCATATTTTTAAGTAGGCCACACATGAATAATTTCAGTTTACTTCAAGAGTCATTTAAAAAGGATGCACTGAATATATACAGAACTACAATGTTAAGGTTACATGGGATATTGTGTGCTTTAACATGCATATGATTGCTGAAGTCCTGTGGCATTGTATTTCTGTTTTGTATCATGGTGGATGTTATAATGCATCAAGCAGAATGATTTTCCAACATATCCTACATTAGCAACAAGATGCCTGCACTAAATTATATATGTATATTGCACAGAGCAAAAATGTGGAGTAGTAGTCAATTCAGATCCAAATTCTCAGCAGCATCTCATTATAGATAGACATTCAAATATCATTAGATTAGTTATGACTACAGAGAAATACCTTCTATGACCATTACAAAGGCTACATTAATAAGGTTTATAGGGGTGTACTAGGCTAGTGACCATTGGAGCCTTTCTATGCCAAGCTATGCATGTCATATCTCTGACAAGTTCTGGTTCCCTTGGTAAGTGTAGGGGCTTTGAAGATGAAAAAATTATAAGCAGGGGTCTGCGAGATTAACAATTTATTGGCTGCCTGTGTCCATTAGAGACTTGGCTGCCAAATGAGGGATGAATTTTCTGTTCCCCGTCCAATTGTCCAAGTTACAATTGCATTTGGTTCAGCAGGAACTCTGCTTCACATGAATGGGAGCCTGTCCCAGAGAAGTGGTCATCCCTGGGATACATATCTGTTTCTCCAGAAGGTCCTATTTATATCACAGGCAAGGTTTACGTCTTTAAAATGGGTAGTTCTGGTGCTGTTCGTTTTGCTGATATGCAGGAGTTCTATCAGAGTGTGGTCTGACAATGCCTTGTATGTCAAACATAGATCTTCCCAAAGCAGCCTGTAGGAGACAGAATACAAATACATCTCCCACACCCCTATATCACTATTGCTCATTAAATTAATATATAAATAACATATCTTCCTCAGTAATCTGTCTGACCTTGCGTTCCTACCCATTTTAAATCATAAAATGCTATTGAACACGGCTCTGATTTTAATCTTAAAGTGATATCTACAAACAAAAGTGCCTCTCTGGTGACATACAGAGATAAAGCTCTGACTATAACTTAGGTGACCTGAGTATGAATAGTGGCTCATGCGCTTGACTGCTAAGGCCAGGAGGATGGGCATGTCCATCCTTGGGGGAGGATATGGATCCTGGCTGGTCATGCTGCTGCTCATGACATGATCACTGCTGGAGGGCAGAGACAGAGTTGATAGGCAGGGGGCTAGTGCAGAGACAATGTGGGTGTGTCCATCCATGTCAGAGAAATTAGGCCTTGATGGTCATGAGCAGGGAGTATGACATGAAGTGGTAGAAGGTCATAGATGATCCCTGCACTGTTAGCTGCCCACATCATCACCCAAGGGGAAGGGATAGGGCTATTCATAAAATAGGCGGTCATTGCTAGGATACCAGTGACAGCACATTGCACCCTGATGCCTTCCTGGATGATGGCTCCTCCAGACAATTATTGCCCTATGGAATTTGAGAGGGAATTCTCCACCCCTAGTTAATAAATGGGATTGAGTGCAATATCTGGAGGCTCGTTGGTCAGTGAGATAGTGGCGAAGAGGTACATAGAGAACATATCCAAAAAAGTGTTTAATTATAGATAAAGCTTAACCCATTAGGCTGATAGAGAATAAATATTTTAGTTACTTGAGTTAAGTAACTTCAGAAATTACCAGTATACTTGGTCATGTAAAAAGGGTTAATAAGACATTCACAATAAAGATAAAGTAAAGTGTGTGTGTGTGTGTGTGTGTGTGTGTGTGTGTGTGTGTGTGTGTGTGTGTGTGTGTGTGTGTGTGTGTGTGTGTATGTGTGTGTGTGTGTGTGTGTGTGTGTGTGTGTGTGTGTGTGTGTCTGGTAGGTACGGGACAGAATTTCTGGTTGTGCTCCCCACTACACAACAATGGTAGCCAAAACTATTATGATATTGCACTGCAGAATCCATGACAGTTCATTTAAAAAATCGGAGTTCCTTACACAGAATATCTACTAATGGAACAATGCCTGGGATTGTTGTCCACATGTGAGTTCTTGGTGGCTTGGTGCTTAAAGAAGTCTAGATTTAGTATGACCATAAAATCTGAGTCAGTTTCAAGCCATGGTGTGGGCCCGTAACTCACGAGGAAAAAGGTGGGTGTCAGTTATGATGTTGTCCACAAGATGGAAAGTGGATGTCAGTTGTGATCCCAGCAGGTCATTAGAATGGATTAAACTGTGTCAATAGAAAATGTCTCCATGGTTGTGGAGTGCCTCTGCTTTGCTGGGGGGAGCCAGAGCCAGAGCTTGTGGTGAGGTTTCAAAAGTGCCAGATAGATACAACAAGTCTTCTCTGTTTGAGTAATCTCAGTCCTAATCTAGAGCTGCCATTCAGGAGAGGCCATAGGCAGGTATAATAATACTCACAAGCTTGACCTTTGGTGCTACAGAGTTAGGCATGGTTTACCTCAATGCAGCTTTGATTTGCAGAAAGTAAACATAATAGATATATAGATAGATAGACAGACAGATATAGATAGATAGATAGATAGATAGATAGATAGATAGATAGATAGATAGATAGATAGATAGATATGATCTGTCTCTATATCTTCACACACATATATGCACAACCTTTCAGAATTTTTGGCTTACTTGAAGACTGTAGGTATGGTGTGGAAGACAGTATCACCTACCAGATCTGTTACTCCACAGGGAATCCTCCATGTTCATATGATGAATGCTAGAAATACATTGAGAATCATGATTAGAAGGAATGGATGGCCTGATCAGAACTTGAATGGTGAATTGTTGCTGGACATCAGTGCTAGTCATGAACTGTCCATAATAAGTACTATATTCCAACAGAAGACTGTTGATAAGTGTACTTGTACCAGACCTCTTTTGGTCAAATGCTGATGATCAGCTTTATAATCATGTCATCAGGACTGTGGCCTTATGTTTTGGGCATTCTGGTCAAGAGAGATGCTGAGCTGTCACTTGGTGGTGAGTTGGTCTAGATGGTTGAGACAGTGGATGGACTGACTCAGGAAAACAAAATATATAGTGATGGTGTCCTTGGAATGTCCAGCAGATGTTCTGGCATGGGATGGTCTGACTGTCTCTTCAGAAGAGCTTCTGCCTTATAATGGGAGAATTCAGGAACATTGAGACCAAAATTGTTGAGGACTTCATTAGGTAAGGTGGTAGAAAAGAGTTGTGCCTAAGAAGTAGGTGTTGCTTGTCATGGTGGTACACATTGGTGTGCACCAGTATTAAAAGAATTTGCTACATTAAGGAAAGACGTAGTTTGTACAGTGCTAGTAGAGACGTTACAGAGTTTGACTAAGTGAATGGAACCATAACATCAAAAAGGCAGCACCTATACCAATCAGGAGTTGAACATAAATGTGTAGAATTGCTGACTATATCTGAAATATTGCTGGGTGTGAAAGGCAGTAATAAAACCAACTGATGTGATTAGGTCCATTGCCCTAGGTGGGAATACTGTGCTAATTAAACATATTCACAGTGATAACATTACATTACTATATGAGATCTGGTCAGGAATACAGAATGCACATTATATTATTGTGGTGCAGTGGTTATCGTACCCTTGTAGTGCAGCACTGAGGGAAGGAACATACATCTGCAGTGGCAGACCTAGGTAGTGGGCCATATTTTCTGGAGGTGTACAGAAGGGTGTGATTTATTAAAGGTGGATCACACTAGTAAGTCTGTATGGGGAGTTTATATAACAGTGCTAGAGACATACTTTATCTAATAACTAGACATTTGACTGAGGAAGATTAATGTGGATTCTGTCTTTGCAGAACAATGATAAGTTCCTTGTCTTTGCACAGATGTTGGAGGAGTGATGACGTTTTGCCAGTACAGATTACTTTTGTTGTGGACCAGAAGGAGGTATATGACTGCACAATATGGAATGTTGGAATATCCTGTGGGAGGTGCAAAAAGAATATGAAGTCCTAGGTCTACTTCTTTTTGCCATTTGACCCTGCAGTCCGTGTAGATCATTGTGTGCATTGTACTTAGACAGCCAGCTAGATAGCATATGTATATAAGTTACTGAGCATGTGCAGGATCAGTGCCATTTTGTATAGTCAGCCAGAGTGAATGCAGGCATGAATGGAGATGCACATGCGAGTGTGTTTGAAGTAATGAGTCAGTCAGTTAGCTTAAATATATGTTCCAGTTACAACTCCTGATGTGTTTATGTACAATTAACAACTTAAACCCTTCACAGTGCCTCACCATCTCATTTGAAGACAAGAACTGTGTGACAATCTATAGGTGTATCCATATTCTGAATATTAAGTTGAATATCCTGAAGATTGGTATAGGACTCCACAAAAATGTATTTCTTGTTTCAGATATGATTTTCATGGACAGGAGATCAAAGCATAGCTAAGATTTTAGAGAATATCCAGTTTGTTGGCAAACATTGTTGTCCTTTTGGTCCCAAATGACTGCACTCTTTGGCATTGACTGGAGTGGCCACAACTAAGTATGGAGTGGATGGAATAAAGTTCTGCACCAACAAATTAGAGGTCCTGGTTCTCTGCCTCAAAAAGGAGGATAAGTATGCGGGAATTTTGTTTATGACAGATGATACAGAAGACTAAAAACTGACCAAAAATGGGTACAGTGGTGGCAATAGATTAGGCATTATAGTAGGTAGTAATTATGAGTCAAGGGTGAGTGACAAGATGAAACAATCTACTGATGTACTACATTCCAATCCTCACCTTTTGTCACACGTTTTGTTTGGAATAGAAAATATGGGACTGTTCATACACGTGATGGAAATTAGGGAAGCAATGACCATTCATGTGGATGCTAGGCTTACTCTCCATGACAGAATGAGAAGCTTGTCAGTCTGGAAGTATGCTTGCGTAAGGCTTCTCATTCATCAGGCTTATAGGCACTAGTTAAGATAGTTTTGATATCAATGAGGATGCTGTTAGGTGCCTCCCACAAGATACAACGCAGGCAGGCATGGATCACTGAGAGAAAGACACTGAGCAAATGCAAAACATACTAGAAAGATTAATCCTCACACAGCATGCGTGGAAACAATGATGCATTCCATAGCATGACCTCAGACTACTGTTAGCCATAGGATAGTCTAATATCTCATCTGTCCATCCTTCAATCCGTCCACCCATGCATATATTTTCTAAATCACGACTCCTGGTGAAGCACACAATGGTAGCAAGAAAGGCAGGATAAATTAACCTATTCTCTCATTAATAATAGATTGAAAGGAGACCAAATAGAAGAGAGGCACCTCATTTGTAAATAGTTTTATTTAGATCATAGTTGACTGTGCTTAATTTATAGTTACACATATAATTTTTTCTGATTTTAGATTGAGATGGCTTCATCTTGATTTCTAGAGCAGCCAGCTAGAAAGATAAAGAAACTGCGTTATCATAATAAACCCATGTTCTCTGAAAGTATCACATGCTCAACAAGTATGCTTGGCTGAAATGATGGCAGTAAAGTCAAATGCAACTGTGCTAGTTCACACAACAAGGTGTGGCAAGAGAAGAACACACGAGCAAAGATGATGACATAATAGCACTGATAACCTGAATTAACACGGTGAACTTTCTCAAACATACAGTGAGCAATATGGACTCCAGATTAACATTTGTTGACCAGGAATGTCTGACTAGGTTCCACAGAGCCTGTTTTCAGCAGAGGCCTGGGGAGAAATGCTCCAGATGCATGTCTTTGGAATGTGGGAGGAAACCCACACGAACACAGGGAGAACATGCAAACTCCACACAGAAGGCACCCCAGCCGAGAATCAAACCAGAGAACTTCTTGCTGGGAGGCGACAATGTTAACCACTGCACCACTGTGCCGCCCGATGACTTACTCCATGTAAGGAACTATTATTTTCATTAAGGATAAAATCAGTGTCCAGTTAAAACTTAAAAGGATAATGGACTCTCTGCATGCTGACTAAAGACATATGAGTGAGTTCAGTGCAGTAATGAAAGTTTTATTAGCAGTTATATTAATATATTAACTGTCAAACTGCCTGATATGATTTTATGAATAAAGTGAAAGTATGCAGTGATGTGAAATGCAGCTTGCCAGCAACATTAGAAATGTTACATCAACTTTTCATCATCATGCAAAATCATAAAATCTTAGCGCAGCAAGTAAATGTAAAATCAGATATCTATGATGTCATAAACTTTTGAGAAGCTTTTACAGGAAACATCTGAAATGAGACATTTTCTGGGTGAAAACATTGCACCTGTTAGTTTAGCTAGGAGAAACAACAGTAAAATGTACTGTGACCGTGAATTCTAAGATACATGTATAAATATATTAATCATTCTTCAGCTCTTTAAATAAGTTAGCTAACAATATCTGAAGTGAAACGTACACCTAAGTGCATTTTATGGAAAGTTTGTAACTTCATTCCTTAGCTTCAGGAATGTTTCATTTAGGAATATGATGAGACAAAACATATGAATTGTGTTCCAGAATATATCTAGCATTTTTTTTCAGTGTTTCAAAATACTGTGCTATAAGTCAGACATCTATATAGTTTTAATATTTGCAATAATACAAAGAATTCCAGGAATGAAGTGGTGATGTACTCATATTTATTGGAATGCATGATAGAAGACAAACTACTAAAAATGGTACTACAATAGTGCTATCTGCTGCTACCTATACTATATGACTACATAGTGTTATAATCATGACGATATTCTGTTTCAGCTGATGAAATTAATTCTGTAACCGCAAACAACTTTTTTGTCTTATTGTCCTTATATCACATATTCTGTACGAATACAGATTTACTGTACAGTACTATGATATTAACAAGTGATATACTAAAAGGCATAAATTAGTGGCTGATATTAATGTGTTATACATGTTTTCTGCTTATTACTTCCAAGCAAAGAAAATAAATGCTAATCTGATGACCGGACAAAGTACTTCCTACAGAGTTTGCAGATAGGAGATACTTGTTTCTGAATAGATATTTAATATGTCTGATCCAAGAATGTATCCTTCAAAAATATCAGGGCTTGTGACCTTCAGAACTAAAGACCAGAAATACATTGCAACATCTCTTTACAAGGGAATGACATAGATAAGACAGGCACTATTATTCTGAGGTATATTTCTTCCTCCATGCTTTATTTTCTAAAAATGATATGACAAAGATATGTGAATTCAAACTAATAACACTATATTTTATTTAGCTTCTCATTTTCACAGGCAATATAAATGTCATGAGAAGGTGCAAGGTAAATTGTTTTGGACTAATAATGACTCTAAATGTGCAGTAGTTTATGCAGAGCCTATCTATTTTTGTATTTTACTGGTATCATATTTAGTATTTCATTTTTTATGTGACTGTAGTATGCATCTGTCTCTTTGAAATGGATTTCAAATTGACTTTTTCTACACAGTTTCTAAGAGTCATATTGAGATGTCATTTAATATGTAACTAAATACATTTATAAGAACACATTCTGATTCACAAGGACTGTTATCACAGGATTCATGCTAACATTAGAATGCATGAAATGAACATTCTGTATGCTTGCAAAGGCAGAGGATGTAGAAAAGAAGCCAACACCTGATAATTCCATCTGCCTGGAAACAGAGAGAGTACATGCAAAGAACCTTTTGGACACTCATTTTCTTGCTAATGGTTAAGCATTTCATTTGAAAATAGTTTAATTTAAAAAGGACCATAGGAACATACTAGGCAAGTGACCATGGAGGCCATAAAATGGCAAGCCTTATACACCTTTAACCAAACCTTTTTCAAGCACGTTATAGTGCTCTCCACCATTGTCAGGCTATGCTTATTTCATATGTATATACAAATTCCCTCGGATTTACTAATCTTTCGTGCAGGACTAATCTAGTCCTGCACGGAAGCGGCAGTTGAAGAGGAGGATGACAGCGCGCCATGCATATTAATGAAGGCGCACTGCCTGAACTCCAAATGCTACACGGAGTGTGGAAGAGTGCAGGGGGCATGTCTGAAAGCAGAGCTCTCAGAATAAACATGCCCCTGCAAAGTAGAACAGAAGAATGTGTAAATAAATGAGTGAGACAGCTGACAAGTGTCCGCATATCCCCACCAACAGTCCCCATGTGTTCAACAGCAACAGTACAGTCAAATAAAATAAAGAAACCCTATTATTGATGTGTTTTAAAACCTAGAGTACAGCAACCATAGGTGAGCAGGTTTGCCTATCGCCTATCTACAGTTAAAGCAGCTGAAAAGGCTGAAGAAGATAACAAGGAATATATATGCAAATGAAGCAGCAGTAGTTAGAGCATCCACCTAACGAACAGGCATTCCCAGTTCAAGTCCCACTGCAGGACAAATAATTTTCCACTGGAAATCTGTATATGAACATAATTTTACATCGTTTTGCTGTATAACCTACAGAATAACAATTAAATGTGAACTGGAGTACTGCATGAAATGCACATGTGAAGTAATAGTGTCATAATGAATAAGGCACATGTACACAGGTCTAAGCACAAATAAGCAGCAGTAAGCGTGTCCAAGTGCTCTTGCGCCAGGGTAAGCATTGCCCACAAAGAGTAAGCAAAGCAGAAGCTAATGAGTGTAAGAAACTGTAACCAGAGGTCAGCAGTACTTACTGTCGTGCAAACCCACTTACAACTGCTATAAAGTGCCTTACTCACTCTGGATCCAATGGCCCAAGTTCCGCCCAGCAAAAAAATAAACTGCCTCAGCAAGGCTCAAACCCAGGACCCTGTACACTATTGTCACAGTAGTTGACCACTAAGCCGTCATAGCAATAGATAAGTGAGATTAAGGCCATATATCCCATACACCCACATGGATTTAGATATTTATATACATATATATATATATATATATATATATATATATATATATATATATATATATATATATATACAGCAATATGTATATATATATATATATATATATATATATATATATATATATATATGTGTGTGTGTGTGTGTGTGTGTGTGTATGTGTGTGTGTATGCAGACATATATATATATATATATATATATATATATATATATATATATATATATATATATATATATATATATATATATATATATATATATATATATATATGTATATATATATATATATATATATATATCTATATATATATGTACAGACATATACATAT
>NC_056730.1:687627287-687712287 GCF_019279795.1 Protopterus annectens | reverse complement strand
CACGATACAAGTAAACAAACCATTGCTTCCCAGAACACAGGGAGGATACTACCAGTGGGAGAGACCTGCCAAGTCTAATCTTGAAACAAAGACATCAATGTCCCTTGTGGGACACCCCAAAAATTAATGATCATTGGAGTCAGCCCCTGTAATGATTTATCCAACCAGGCTGTATATGTACATGGACCAGTAGGTTGTGCAAGCCTGATGTCCCATGGGTCGACACAACATACGACATGGGTCCTGACACGTGGAGAGTGGGTAGTGTGTATTGGTGTGGTTAGACCCCCCTGCACCCACAGTAAGGATGAGTGCTGTAGAGGAGGGGCAGGTTGGGGAACTATGGGTATGCAATTATGGGTATAGGTGTGCAGGTGTTGGCAGGTGCAGTTGTATTAGGACAGACCTGGGGATGTAAGTAGTATTGCGAATTGGGCAGAGCTTAAGCCCATACCTCTCAATCTCTAAGAGCAAAACTACTGGACAGAACTTAAACCGTTGGGGGGACAAATAGGAAACAAAAGCACATATTCCACTTACAACCTTAGAAAGCTGATAGAATAATAGGTTATGCATTAGCATGACTCATCTGAAGGATGTGGGGTCCTAAACCCAATTACTTGTCTGTAATTAATGGCATCAGTTCCCAGGTATTTGCTAGACAGGTGCAGTTTGTAAGAGGAACTCACCAATTGTATGAAGCAATCTCTGGACAGGCTGCGGATTCTGTACAGTCAACAGGCATGCTTACACCTAATGGGCAGCCATTCCCGATATGGGTCCCACCACAGCACAGTCCATTTTACATGGCTAAGTACGGTATAACCATATGTGTTGTTGCATAACCCACTGCACAACACCTATGAACACATGGTCGCAACACCCCACTGTAGGTATGTAAGCCGATGTAATAGGCATCACAAGGTATTTTTGTAGTCCTCAACCCCACAAAGGTGTGTGAGTGTCCGAAGCAAACACCAAATGCAGTGCATATGCACAGCTGTTGTCATAGACAACATGGCCAGCTGTGGACCTTCCCTGCAGCCATCCTGCACATCCCTGGATAACCCCCCTACTAACACCTCCCTTTGTGCCCCATGCACACCATGTACCTATCAGCTCCTGTTCCATTTCTATTAATGTCTATGGATACACATAGGTGACACCCTCTTCCCCCACTAGATTGCCAGTAACTGGAACCCCAACCCATATGTAGTATCACAGCTGTCCCACAGAACACATGTAACTAATACATGAAGGAATACCACAAGCACACCTGGAGCAGCACAGGCTCACCACCTTGTGAACCCCCCCCCCCAACTCATACTCTATTCCACTACATCAACTAGTGATACCGACACCTCTTGTCCTGCCTCGCATACAAATCCAAACATCCAACATACCTTCCCTATTGCTCCCTATCCAATTATACCTATGGGCTACTATACAGTTACAATGTCACCCCCACTACCTACCTGCCTGCTCCTTAGCTATTCGCCTCTACTGTACCACACAGGTATGGAATAACTACACCTACCCCAAATACCTGCATGTAACCTATCCAGACCTGTGAAACAGGAATCCTACCTCACCTTAAACTGACCTTTGTCAACAGTCATACCTGACATGTAAACCTGACCTAAGCATGGATAATACTGACAGTTTAACGTAAACTAAACATGATTAATGGGGGACGTAGCTATGTTATGTCTGTTACTCTCTATGAATGTGAACACCCCAGTATTATTTGGGATACATAGCTGGGGTCAATGTAGAGCTCTATACCCCGGGCCACTACTGACAATGGACAAGCATACAGTCCGACAGTCCCGGTTGATAGACGTAAACAAAATGCACGACATTGTGTGTGTGTATGCGGGAGTAAGTGAGTGTAAGCCTGTTTGGCCGCCGGTATGTGAGTACCACACTGATGAAGCAATGTAGAGGCTAACTGAGTGCAAGACACCACAACCAGAGGTCAGTAATGCTGTGCTTCGCACAAACAAGTGCATACCTGCCTACAAATGTTCTACAATGCTTTAGCCACCCTGTAGCCAACAGCTGTTGTTGTGGCCATTAACAAAATAATCTGCACTGCCAGGTTGCAAACCCCCGACCCTGCACACTATAGTAGACATGAGTTCCACTAAGCCATGGCAGATACACATTCAGCTGCTGTGATCACAAACACATCATCCAGCACAGGTGTCCAACAGTATAGGAAATGTATATAATTATGCAGATGTATGTGTGTGTGTATGTACAGATATAATATATATAACTATGAAGAATGAACGTTGTGACAATAAAGCATACAAAAAGAATGTGAAGTAAAATAACAGCAACACCTGTATTATTTTGTGCTGTGATCTTATGTCATATCAAGCTGGGCAGGGGTGAGCAAATCATTGCTTCTCAAACCACAAGCAGGATACTACCAGTGGGAGTAACATTGTTCACCTGCTAAGTCTACCTTACAAACAATTACAGGGTAGTCCCTGGTGGGACTACCCAAAATTTGTGGGTTGTTTGGACTTCCGACCATTACACAAGCCAGGGCAGGTATGTTCAAGGACTAAAAGGTTGGGAGAGCCTGATGATACATGGGTTGAGACAACATACGTGTAGGGTCCCTAACGCTGGGGAGAGGGCAATGTCTGGAGGTGTGTTATGGCTGAGATAGCAACTGGAGAATGGATGGTTTGTGTGTATGTGGAACTCGGGTGGGGTGGAGGAACCATGGGTATGAAATATGGATCCAGGCGTGTCAGGGTTGGAAGGCCCGGTTCTAAGTGGACCGCCTCATGGAGGTCAGAGAGTTCATTATAAATATATATGCATACACACATACATACATCTATATGTAGAAGTACATTCCCTGTACCACATTCATTCCTTTTACAGACATAAATAACATGAACGTGCTCCTACAAACCTCAACAGTAGATAAAATAATAGGTTTGCATAACCATAATTGTAATAGGGTCATAGGTAGGTACTAGGCTATCTGCCAAAGGGTATTTATAAGCCTAGCCATGGTGTGTCAGCTCAAGTCACCCCACTGATCAATTTACTGGGCCTCTGTCAAGAAGAGCTATTGAAGTGATCCCAGTATGTTCCAATCTTTGACCCCACCCACCCCCAATTATATTTGGCTTTGGCTAGACTTCTTACATTAAGAGGTCGAGAAGTATGATTCTTGTGTATGTTTAGTTGTGTTGTTTGGCCTCTAAGGCTCAAGTCATGACTGAATGGAGTCCTGACTCATTGGAACAGTCTGCATACTCGGTTAACAGATGTTAAATAAACATTTATTCATAGTCCATTGCAGAAAAGATGGCGACCCCCTTCTCTGCATTGTGGCTTATATATCCAGACTCAATTTCATGCCAAATGCATGGCCTTTGTAACAGTGCAGGCCTTACTTAGATTGTCATGAAATACTTGTTTTATATATATATATATATATATATATATATATATATATATATATATATATATATATGTGTGTGTGTATATATATATATATATGGTTCTACCTGACATAGCCGAAACCACACAACACCGACAACCACATCACCGACACCACATATTCGACAGTCCATAAACACGAAACCACATAACCGACGGTACACAAACATACACTGCACACACAATAACAATTATTAAAAACAAAACACATCCCCATTCCACAAACCACACACACAACACAAGCACACCAAAATCCCTCTAGCCCCTACAACCTAAACTTAAAACCACCCCGCCTCCCTCCCCTAACCTAACTCACTTACCTACCCTATCGCTCCCTAACCCTAACTCACTCCCCTACCCAAACCCTAACGCTCTACCACTAACCACTAATTAACCCCCCCCCCCCACTGAACCGTCCAATCTCCCTTACGCACCTCGCACCGCACGTCGTCCGCTACCGCATACTCACATCCCACCCCCCCCGGGTCGCCGGCGCGTTGGTGTTGTCATCCGTCGTGTCGGTCTTCTGCATTGTCGATGTTCTGCAACCCAGCGATTGCGCCGGTCTTCTCGTTTTCGATCTTCTGCTGTCGGTCTTCTGCGCTGTCGACGAAGTCAGGTAGAACCATATATATATATATATATATATATATATATATATATATATATATATCTTTGCAACAGTTTCATGGTTTTGCTGGGATATAAACTTCCAAGGCAAAATAAGCTGTTGTTTTGTTTCCATGGTGTATTGCAGTACTATAGTATTAGAGTTACGAGCAGATAGAGGGAAGGGACGAATCTGCAATAATTCAGAGTTGTGTATTTAGTTTTGAAGTTAGTGCTGTTCTCAAAAAAATAAAATGCAAGGACTTTCCCATTATGAAATATTTGAATCATTCCTGTGATTTGCCAGCTACGTCAACGCCAATCACTAAACCTGCCTTATTTGTAATATAATTTTGCCGAACTCGTACATCACTGGTGTAACATGTGTGTTATCTTATAGTCTTAGTTATCAATTTATTTTAGTGTCATGTTAACTGGAGTAACGAAGTAATAAAGTATAGAGTCTAATCTTGAAATAAAGACATGTGTGTCCCAGGTGGGACAACCCAAACATTAGGAATAGTGTCCTATTGGTCACTCATTTCACCAATGTTTGTGGACTAAAAGGTTGGGATGTCTGAGGATACTTGGATTGAGTCAACCCATGGGATGGATCCAAAGGAGTAGGGAGTTGCCATTGTGTAGTGGTGTGGATACACTGTGTTTCCAACTGGAGAATGGACGACTGATGTGTCATTGAAGTGTTGGGGTGGGTGTTTGGGGAACTATGATCCATGGGTATATGGGTATATATGCAAAGAAAGAGCACAGCAATAGTGTAGCTGTTAGAGCACCTGCTTAATGAACAGGCATTCCTGGTTCAAGTCCCACTGCAGCACATATCATTTTCCATGTGAAATCTGTATATTTATTTTTTATTTTATTTTACATTTGTTAACCGGGCTAGTCTAGCTGGATATATTTCCATTTTCAGTAGAGGCCCGAGGAGAAAAGCTCCAATATAAGCACAACAGAATATACAAAACTATATGTACACAATATAAAGGATAAAAGAAACAGTGTCAGACAAAGTTTGACAAAATCAAATAAGTTGTACAATACATAGGTAAAAAAACAGTACAATAGGTAGTATAGGGAATACTATTTTCAGCTCTGTCATTACAGGGAGAAGCTACAGGGTTGGGAAGAAAAGTGAAAGAGAGCGGTGAGAAGTATAGAATAAAAGGATTAATCAGGATTATTACCGGGGCATAACCAATTGCTTTTCAGATGTTTTTTGAGGTTGTGTTTAAAAAGAGGCAGCAAGGGAAGTAAGGTAAGCTCTATAGGCAAGTGGTTCCACTGTTTACCTACAGTGTTTGAGAATATGGAATCACCTGCTTTGTTGTTGGACATTGTTGTGGTGGCTAGAAGTTTGTTAGAGGAGCGTAGTGAATCAAGGTTTTTGTAGGGGATGATGAGGTTAGAGAGTATAGGAGTATTGTTAGGTTGGTATAATAGATTGTAGGCAATGGTGAGTTGTGTATATGCCAGGAGATTTTGTAATTCTAGCCAGCCTAGTTGCAGTAGGTTCAGACAATGATGGGTTCTATAGGGATTACCAGTAGCAAATCGGGCAATACTATTGTAGAAATTATTTACTTTGCTAAGGTTATTTTTTTTAGGTTAGAGTAAATGGGTGAGGCATAAAGAAGAATTGAGATTAAGTGGAAGTGAACAATTTTGATTCTTGATGATTGTGCTAGGAAGGGTTTGATTTTGTATAAGGAGCCAAGTTTTTTGTTTACAGATTTTATAGTGTTATTTATATGGCTGTCGAAGTTAAGGTTATTATCAATAGTAATTTCTAGCAGTTTAGTGGTGGAGTCTGAGGAAATGAGGGTACCGCTGTTAGAACTAATTGAGAAGTCTATTGGGGAGGACTTACTGGTAGGTGTAAAGAGTAGGAGCTTTGTTTTTTTAGCATTTAGAAGGAGGCAACACTTTAAGAACCAGGTTTCAATTATGTTGAATACCTTCTGAGTTGAAGAATGTAGTTCTGAGCGGGAGTTAGCTGAGCATATGATTGTTGAATCGTCTGCATATTGTATACAGGTGGCATGAGGAATTGCTATGTGCAGGTCATTAATGAATAGTGAAAATAGGAGCGGTCCTAGAATAGAGCTCTGAGGGACTCCAAGGGTGACTGGCAGGAGGGATGAAAGGTTCTGCTCCCAGAGAACTGCTTGTTGTCTATTGCTAAGGTAGGACTTGAACCACTGGATAGCCAGAATATCAAGGGAAAGGGACTCTAGAATGTTAATAAGAAGGGTGTGGTTAACCATGTCAAAAGCTTTTGAGAGATCAATAAAGAGTGCAGATGAGAGGATATTACTGTTATGATTTTTATTAATGGAATCTGTGAAGGATAACAGGGCGGTAGTGGTGCTATGAAATGGCCTAAAGCCATGTTGGCCATTAGCAAGAATGTTATGTTGGGTTAAGTGGTCTAAAAGCTGATGGTGAATACATTTCTCCATAATTTTTGCTAGGAGGATAAAAGGGCTATAGGCTGATAGTAAGAATAATCTTTCGAGTTGCCACCTTCATGTAGAGGTATGATATGAAAGATTTTCCAGATTTCTGGGATGTACCCCTCTGTAATAGTTCTATTAATGAGGATGGATATTGGGTATGCAATAGCTTTGGCTGCTTTTTGCAGGTATTCAAGCGGTAGCTGGTCAGCAGAAGGAGTGCAAGGCTTAAGCTTTTGGATGAATTTGAGGATGAGATCTGTAGAGATGGGTTGCAATTTGAATGTTGGAAGAGGGCTAGGACTGGTGGCATGAGGTTTTGAGTTATCTGGGGTTAGTTGACTGGCAAGCGACTGTATGGTCTCAGTGAAGAAAGTATTGAAAGTATTAGCAATTTGGATGCAGGTATTATGATCAGACTGTAGTGGGGTTGCAGTACGAGAGTGACCTGGGAGTAAGAGATGATTGATTCTTGACCAGAATTTCTGTGGGTTATTTTGGTGAATTTCCTGTAAGTTACAGTAGTAGTTCTTTTTGTCAGTAAGTATGGCCTTTTTTGTAATATTTCTAAGCTGCCTAAAATTTTGTTGGTCAGAGAGAGTTTTGGAAGCTCTCCATTTAGCCCATGATTTGTTTCTAAGTAACATTTTATGTCTGGTTTCCTTAGAGAGCCATGGGGCTGGTTTGGTTTTCATTCTGATGGAGCATTTAGGAGCATGCCTATCAAGGATACTTAAGAATTTGGAGGTGAAGTTTTTAGCAGCCTCATCAAGTGGAAGGATTTGTAAAGCCTTCCAGTCACAGGCACTTAGTTCATTTTGAAATAGTACTTGGTTGAAGTGTTTGTTGGTACGTGATACCTTATAAGTGGGAGGTTAGTAATATCATTTTTTTGTCTTATAATTTAGGTCAATGAATGATCGCTTACATCGTCAGACAGAGTTTCAGTTATATAAGTTAGTTTAAGATTATTAGTAAGAATCCATTCTAAGGTGGTTTCATTTTTATTTGGTTTGTTGATTCTGGTTGTAGAGGTAATTGTTTGACTAAAGACATGAAGATTAATATGAGTAGTGGGGTTTTCAACATTTACAGTTTTCCAGTCGATGTTGAAGTCACCTAGTATAATAGTTTCTTGTGGATAAGTACAGGATATCCAGCTAAGGATATCCTTGATAGTATTGGTATTGTTATCTGGAGGGAGATAGATACAGATGATATATATTGATTTGATGGTGTTGATTTGAAATTTGGAGATAAGGATTTCAGCATTATTATCATGTGGTGGGTTATAGGGTAAAGAGTTGATGTGTAGTGCATCTTTATATAAGATTGCTACTCCCCCACCTTTTTGTTTAATACGGTCTTGTCTTAATATATTATATCCTAGGGGAATGATTTCATTGTCTTTGGCATGAGGTTTCAGCCAAGTTTCTGTGAGGCAGAGGATGTCAAAGGAGTAAATATCTAGCAGGGTGTGAATGTGGGCTATTTTGTTATTAATACTTTGTATATTAATATGTCCTATAAGGAAATAATTGGGGGGGGGGTTTGGAGTAGTTAATAAGGGGTATGGAATTGGGGTTAGTGATATTGGTTAAGCTGACAGTGTGTGGGCCTGGATTAGGGTGAATGCCACCATCTTTCAAGGAGGGATGTTTTAGTCTTAGAGTAGAGTTATAGGTATGGCTTATTAGATATTTTACTTTGTTTGCTGTATATTTGTAGTATTTAATATGTGAGAGTCTATGGTGTCTGGGTAGCAGGTAGCTTGGATTGGAAGTGATATTTATTTGTGTATGTGTGTAGGTACGGGTAAATGTAGCAGTTTGTTTTGGAGAGTAATTAAATTGGTAAAAGGTTGGTTTTTCAATGAGGGTGAAGATATAAGCTGAGGTAAGGACAAATATACATGTTGTTAGAAGACTTAGTTTGGTTGTTACATTAGGCATACTTTAGAGTTAGATAGTACAGGTTAGTGGGGGTGGGGATGGGTGAATATAATAAGAATAGTATTGGATGGGTGAATATAATAAGGTATATGGAATGGTTAGGTTAATTAAGTGGGAAGTATTCCCAGTTGGTATTGGTACTGGATGGGCAAGAAATACTATAGGAAGGTATGAGTAAGTATGTAGGCATAGGAGAGGTGTGGCTGTATATTTATAGTGTTAGGTGTGTATGATTGGTGGAAGGGGAGAGTGGGAGTGGTCTAGTTAGTTTAAATCTAGGATCACTGGGGGTGGGTGGTAATTGGGGGTAGGGTAGGGAAGTTGGAGTGAGCCTGCAGGGTGAATGGAGCGGGTAGATCCACAGAGTGGGAGTCTGCTGAGAAGTAATCAGTAATGCAGAGAGACTGAGCACTTCCAATGCCTTAAGTAGGAAGGTAACACTATCTATGTAAACTGTAGTTAGCCAAAAATGCAAGGGATGTTTATCTGTCTAGTGTCTAGAGGATTAGGGCACGAAATTGTGTGAAAGTACAGCTTAATAGGGGCTTAAACTAAAGTGGGTCAGCTTGCTATAAGTGTGCCTTTCAGTCTAGTGTCTGAAAGGTAATACTTTCTTATTTATTTCCTTGGGGAGCTAGCTTGGTAAGTATGTATGCTAAAGTTAGTGATTCTTGGACTATGTGTTATGCAGTGGGGCTGGGGGAACTTTAGTAAGTCAGAAACAGTGTTCTCATGGCCTATGTTTTGCTGCCATCTAGTGGTAAAGAGGGGAACCACCACAGTTAGCTTACTTGGTTAGGACAATAATTATAAGGGGATGAAAAGCCTGGGAGTAGGTCCACGGGTGTGCTAGCCCTTACAATTAGTTTAAAAAGGCACTCACTCTTGAGTTCAGTACAGGTTCCTACTGCCCAGTAGCTAATACCTTGACTGCGATGCTGGTGAGAGGCACATTTAGCAGTCCAGAAATTAGTGTTTATTCTGGGAGTTCTTTCTGTTAAAAGGGTACTCTAGGAAGGTAGATAGGAGGTGGATGAGACAGCCCGTGTCTTAGCACAGGGCTTCCAGGCTGTAGCATCATTCACTAGGCTTGTAAGCATGTACTAGAATGTTTCACTAGAGCCATCCATGTTCTGGAAGTGCACCATTGTTTCCTTTGAGACAGCAGGAAAACCTACCCAGTATCTTAAGAAATGAATGTATCTTCTTAGTAGGGCTTATATCCTGAAATGTACACGTGTGTTGTCTAAACAAGTCCCATTAATTCTTCGAACAGCCATCTCCCCAAGTTAACTCCTTTTCCAGCAGGCTTACACAGACTTTAAAGAACAGCTTAACAAGCAGAATATTGCCATTATCTGCAAAACTAACTCAAAAATTCAAGTCACCTCTTGTCCGACCTTCCCTTATGGCTGAGTTCCACAACTAATTTGAATATCTGTACATCCTTTTGCCGTAAAACCTACATAATAACATTTAAATGTGAACTGGAGTACTGCATGAAATGCACATGTGAAGTGTCAGTGTCATAATGAATTTAGGCAGTAGTAAGCAGGTTTAACCACAAATTAGCAGTAGTAAGCATGTTTGTGCAGGGGTAAGCACTGCTAAAGTCTGGTTACAGTTTCTTATACTCAGTTACCTGCTAAATTGCTTAACCTGTGTAGGCATTGTTTAGCTCTACGCAAACCAGCACAACCTTGCTTACAACTACTTAAGAGTGCCTCAATCATTCTGTAGCCAACGTCCCTTGTTCTGCTCAGCAACAAAATAAACTGCTTTGAACCCAGGAACCTGCATTCAATACACAAAGTGATTTGCCACTAAATCATGGCAGATATACATAACCTGAAGTTTACATAAACATATCCTGTAGCACAATCAGTCAACAGTACAGGAAATGTATTATTATCACACCACATAACCTGTTAATGCAAGAAGTATGGACAAAGTATGCCACACTGTGGGTATAAATAGGGATATATGTCAACTAATGCTCTGTTACACTAAAAATGTTGCTAGTTACACAGTTATATGTATTAGAACACATATGTAGAAGGAGATGAAGTCTGAAACACAAAAGTGTTGCCACTAGTTACTAACTTCAATGCTGCGATCATCCATGACAATTGCCAAGTGAATGAGGAACAGGCCAAAATATGAGCTGAACATGCATGGTTATATGGACAGATATATCTGTAAATGTAGACAGATAGACAGCCATATGTAAGTATATATATTAATGTATGAGTCATAGATAATCATAAAACAGCAATTGTATATAGATACATACATATGTATCTATTTATAGATACACACATATATGTATATATATATATATATATATATATATACATATATATATATATATATATATATATATATATATATATATATATATATATATATATTAGCCATATGAGATATATATAGGTACATACACATATACACACACAAAAGGTATCACTAGCCATACATATGTAGAAGTAGTGTGGACGTACTGGGTGCAAAGTATATCCCTCAGCTACAAGCCCTTCAAATGGCATCTGTGAAATTTGTAGTGTGGCAACCATTTCCACAAATGAGAATACTGACATTAAACACATACTTACCCACAAATCAAAGGACATGACACGACACATAGGTAATCATACATAGATAACCTTTATTCCTGTACTATACAATAATGTATGCCAGTATTGACACCACATAAGGTTTGAAATATGTAATCAGTCATGAATGCAAGGCCCACACAAAACAGTAGATGCAAACAAGGTGTATATATACCATATTATGCTGTCTAGTCCAAGGCCTTCAATTAGTACAATAGAAACAGGATTTGCCTTCAGGATACATAACAATCAACAATTACAGATGTAGTTCAGCAGCCTCCAATTACACCCTGTAGTCAAGCCCTAGGGGGAAAGGTAGCACTTGTATTAATGTCACAGTATCTTGTACATATCATTGCTTAACCTAACACTTCACTATCACACTGAATGACCCTCATCTTAACAGTTAAATCACTGGAAATGTGCCATAGCCTAGGTTAATGGCATAGACACCCCCCCATAAAAGGCTGTAAAAGGGCAAGGAACACTCTGTACCACACACTTACCTCAGGAATGTACAAGGGCATAAATGTGTTCCCCAGCTGTGCCCCCATATATATGGACATGACCCAACAGTTGGTGTGGGAATCCATGACATTGACTGGGATGATAGCAGTAATGCTAGCGGTAAATAATGATAAGCCATTACCTAAACCTTCCTGTATTACAACGGGACAAAGACTGGCATAAATGTGGAGGACAGAGGCAGGACCATAGGGCCATATTTGCATTATTGCTGTTACACACCCTGGAAATTGCTGGTGTTACAGGATTGGTTGCAGCATACCCTTATGGAGGGATACAACATTGAAATGGATGTAGCCATGTACTGATAGCACTCAACAGACAGAATGCCACAGATATATTTGGGACAATATCTGTGAGGGGCACAGACAAAACCTAACAGCCAATCACCCTGGTATCATACAGATATGCCCACAGTTGAGAGCTATGCAGACAGACAACATTCCATGAAAAAGTACCATGTACACAGAAACCCTGTAAGAACAGCAAGATACATTGCACATTTGCTTGGTGTATGAACGTAACAAACTGCTGATGCATCAATGTTTTATGGTTTCTAACTGTTTTAAAAGTATGAAACTACACACTTTTGAGAATGCTCCTAAACAGAGCTTTCATTCCCTGAATTCACTTTTGCAAGAAATGCTGCTAACACGCCTTCATTGTGATTGCATTACTAATTAAGGCGAGGGTGTGTTGCATAAAAACTTGACTCTGACACTGCATTCTACTTTTGCCTCTGATGAAGCTGTAGTTTTAACCACAGTGAAAACGCTTGTTTTAATAATAAGGTGCGTTAAGGTTCAAGTTTTTTTCCGACTTCAGTGTGGCTTTATACGTGCAAGTGGATTTCAATTTCAGTGTTGCAGCTTGTACTGCAAACAGCCTTCACAATAAGGACTTTAACATTTTTTTGGGCCTTACGGTGCTTGTCCGGACTGCTTTTGTGCATTTCACTGGTTTCCATTTGTTTGCTTTAAAGGTATGTGAAAGAGATATGCATTTACTGTCATGTAGTATATGGCAGAGAATAATAGGATGTAAACTGAGAAAGGATGTATATGTGCCATCAGTACATGCTCCTGTAATGATGTTGTGCTCAACAACTGCACTGGACAGTAGTATTAGTCCCTGTGGGCAGTGGGACATACCTGTCAAATGTGCAGACCAGCAGTGAATGGCAAGGATGTGACCCATGATTTCTGTGTTCTGTAAATTACTGTGGCCAATGGCTGGTGGGGATATTAATATCGCCATGATAGACACATGGGTGAGAGCCCGCACCATCTGCAGGACAGTCATGTTAAGGTGTAGCATAGCATGCCGACACTGCCATAGCAGTATAATATGCTTATCTAAAGTTTGTCACCATATATACCCCCATAATGTTAGTCTGTGTTCACATGTGACACCTGTCTGTGTTGCAGCAAGGCAGAACAGTTAAGCTGTGAAGTAAAGACGGTACATAAGTGTGGTCCAGATGTTTGTATGCACCCGACATACAGTAATATATGTGTGATACATATTTACAGCTGTGTATGTGTACAGAATCTCAGCATATGTATATATATATATATATATATATATATATATATATATATATATATATATATACATACACACACACATATATATATATATATATATATATATATATATATATATATATATATATATATATATACAGACAGATATATGTGTGTGTGTGTGTGTATGTCAACATATATATATATATATATATAAAATATATATACATATCAATACATTTTCCCTGCCATGACATGTGTGAGAGAGCAACACACATTAATACACAACATACCTTCACACCAGTACATGGCTGCAAGATGGAGTGAAGAGTAAGGTGTGTAACCCATGTTGGGAACACATTGCAATTGTATGGGATGGTGGGGTATATATGTTGGTGAATGGTATTAGGCACATATTGGTATGTAGGTCTGGTTGGGTGACAAACAAGACAGCATACAGAGTTGGTATATAGCACATATGGTGGTTAAACACTGTGGACGAGTAGTTACATTTGGAATGTGGAGGCCATTGAGCCCCCACATGGGAACAAAGGGAACATGGTGGCCACCCATGGACAGTCACAACAGCATCTACATAGACATAAAAGTGCCTGGGCTGTGTCCTGGGCAGGAGGGACATGCATGTCGAACCTTGTGAAGCTGTACTGCATGCCTCCAGGTGATGTAGCACATACCCAATGTCACTGTGGACCTCCATATGCCCAATACCCGTGACCTAATTTGGTGACAGACACATGTCTGTGTGTGTTCCAAGGGGGGGGCACCATCCCCTGAGGTAGTGATGGAACAGTAGAAATGAGGTTCCATGGTGGGCCATGGATTTGATGTGGACTGGTAACATGTGCACACTAGGTTGGAGTGGTGTTCCTGCTAGCAAATAACCCCTACACATACTGGTGTGTAACTGTCATGGAACATATGTGGGCTGTAATAGTCCACACAATCCCAGAACATGTCCAACAGCATGCATATATATCCCCAATACCACAGAATGGCAGATGTGCAGCAATCACATAGCAGGCCTACCACATGCATATGTGGAAACATAGTGGCAGTGACAATGGCATGCAGGTGAAATACACTGTAACAGCCCTGAAACTCTACTGTCCCCACAGGGAGCATGTCTATAACCACATAGCAGAAGGTGTTGTACAATACAATATATGGCCCAATAGTACACTTACCGGACACATCAGTAGCGTAGTGTGAACACTATGTTGGAGCTGATATGATGGCAGGAGACTGATATGTGTATTGTATTATGGTAAACTTGACATATGAGTTGCTCAGACATATTTCCATCATTATGTCTTTCAGGGAGTATGGCACACCCGAGAAGCCCAGCATACAGTGCCGCTGAGGAGGAGATCATCATCACCAGCATGATCCACAACTATCAGCTGCTCTTCTCATGGACAAGCATGAACCAGGAGGAGAGAACAGCCATGTGGATTGATGTGGTCTGCAGAGTGAATGAGGTGGGGTTGCACAGCTGAACCTACGAGCAGGTCTGCCACCATTATAGTGACCTGCTCCGGCAAGTACGACCCCATGCTGCTGCCGTGCGGGGTGACCACCTTGCAATGGGGGGGGCATAACATCCATCCCTCCCTCACCACAGTGGAGGAGCTGCTCATCAGCCTGGTAGCACCTGCCTGCCAGCAAGAGCACCAGACTTATACGGTCATGGAGGTGGGTGCTACTCACACGCCACACATTGAGCATACAAGTAAGGTTACAGGGCATATCAGTAGACTACTGTATTGTATGCATCTGTACAGGTAGACCATGCATGTGTGAGATGTGGGGTATGTTGCTGTGTAGCACCGATAAGCAGTAATGCATAAACTGTAGTACTGTGGATGTCAGCTGTTGTTGTACTGTAATATTGCAGCCACCCTGTAGCAATGTCACAGCTGTGGCCACTGACATCAACTTTATCCCATGTCATTATAGGTACCTCTGGGATACCAGCAAGGCAGCGGCCGGATGTTGGTGAGTATGGTTTAAGGTTATGCTTGGCAATTCACTGTGCATGTCATAGCTAAGGTGTAGGCTATGTACACACCTAACACAACTACCCATAATGCATGCTGTACATGTGCACTGACACAGCACACACCTCACTAATGGGATTACCAGCCTCAAACACATAAAATACACAGTTCAAAGTCCAAAGGAATGGTAGCGAAGCAGGTATCTTAAAAAGAATTGTATTGCCAAACGAACAGACAATATGTAATATGATATCAGTTGGTCAGATTAGCGCTTTCACTCATAGAGCTTCTTCAGATCTTAAATGACAAACCAAGTGCATTGCAAGGTATATAGTCAATCCTGTTCAGCTTGCTAGCTTATCACATTCATTTGCTAATCAAACATTAATGTGAAAGATGTAAGAATATAAGGCTTAAGGACTCTTCCTTAAAAATCTAACATCCACTTATATATCTGTATAAAATATAAGATATGAAAACATATAAATACATATAATACATATAAATAAATGTACCAACATCTAAACACTACTCATATAAAAATAGCATATGACTATTTGAATGTCTAGACAACTAAAATATCTAAAATTCTCTAAGTGACCAGAAATGTGCTGCCCTGAATGCTGTAGTGATATAGCATCTATTCATGATTATGTATACTATCCATGTGCCTATATATTATTAATACTTATTTATTTCTACCTTCATTTTATATTCCTGCATTTCCTAAGCATAGGTTTTATTGAGGCTCTTTCATTAAGTCCAGAGCCTCTATCTGCTCTCAACCTAATTATCCAGTTACTCTCTTTGCTTTCTGTATGATTCCTAACATCACCACACCTTTTGCTGGGTGTAATAACCTCCAAGGCTTTAAACAAAAATAAATGCTGTTCTCCTTGTTGGACAACATGTTTTGCTAAAGCATTATGTAGGGATTTCTTTTTCATATGATATACATGTTCACGTATTCTTTATTTGAAAAGATGATTAGTTTTCCCTACATAGAAGCAGGTGCAAGCTTGACAAACTGCCAAATAAACTAGGTTGGACGTCTTACAATTTGCTTCAACTTGTGTAGTGAATTCCCTATGCAAATCCGAATGGAAAAATCTTGTGCTGGTGTCTATATAGCAACAGTAACGACATTGCCCACATGGTTTTGTGTTCCCATCATTAGTCACTTGAGACTCACGTCTAGGATAACATAGCATCCTCTTCAGATTATATTTGTTCCTGAATAAAAAGTGCGGTTTCTCTCCAACTACCTGCTTTATGTAATTGTCTACACACAAGATAGACCAATGTTTAGTAACTATATCCCTAATGTCTACATAGTCTGATGTATAAGGAGTTGAAATTTTAACACATAGTGACTCCTTACTAGTCCCTTTCTTGTCATAGATCCTCTTGGGTCCAAAATAGGGTGCTGCTACATCTGATCTTAAACTTGGGACATCCTTTAAATTTATATCTACTTCCTGATAGCCATAACCTCTCTCCAAAAATCTCAACTTTAAGTTATCCATTTCTACCTCAAAACCTACCTCAGTGGCATTTAATTTAGAGGCTCTCACCCCTTGACCTTTAATGATATTTCTA
Organism: Protopterus annectens; assembly: GCF_019279795.1. Lineage (NCBI taxonomy): Eukaryota > Metazoa > Chordata > Ceratodontiformes > Protopteridae > Protopterus > Protopterus annectens. The sequence continues at coordinate 687,695,501 of NC_056730.1, read as the reverse complement.
AAGATGTGCAGTGGCTGCATGCTAGACCTCATTAAGAGTGTGTTACAATGGCATGATTTATGATAAATGCCTGTATTTATTAGACCACACTCCAACTTCTCTATATATAGATCCAAAAACTCTACTCTATAATAGAAGTAATTCATGGTGAAATTAAGGAAGTCTGTCAAATTATTCATCATAATAAGTAGTGAACCAAGCTGTTCTTCTCCCCATTCCAAAGGACATAAAGGTCATCTACAAAATGACGATAAAAAATCAAATACTGTTTAAATTCATCTTTTTGGAAAAGGACCTCTTCTTCCCAATGTGCCAAAACATTTTAGCATAACTGTTGGCACATGGGGTCCCCATTGCCACATCATCCTGTTGTTTATATATGGTGTCTTTAAACATGAAGATGTTATTCTCTAATGTCAACTCTAAAAAATGTGCTATCAGGTCGATCTGTACTGGTGTATAACCACTATGTTTAATCAAATAATTGGAAACATACTGAACACCCAGCTCATTTGGTAACACCGTAAACAAAGACTGCACATCTAGTGTAACTAGTATGCATCCTCCTATGTTATCATATAACTTTTGGCACTCATAAAGCTCAACTAAAAATTGTTTAGAGTCCCTCAGCACAAAACTATTTTTATTCAAAATTGGTCAAAGATGTTTCTCAACATATACCGACATATGTTCAGTGACCCAACCCTACCCTGAAACTATGGGTCTCATGGGTGGGTTGTCCTCATTTTTATGAATTTTGGGCAGTCCATGCATCACTGGAACTAACAGTGTTTTTATATACAAATATTCAAATAGATCTTGGTCTATAATACCACCTTTGAACATGTCCAAAAGGGTATCCAGAACATATCTAATGGTATCCTGCATCTCATCACTATTAATAACTTTATAAAACTTGTCTTTCAAAAGTTCACTCATCAAAGTATAATAGTGTTCTATATCCATGATAACAATATGACCACCTTTATCTGCTGGTCTTATTATAATTGATCTTTCAGCTTGCAGTTGTTTCAAACTCTGCCTTTCTTTGTAACTGAGGTTATCTTTCCTTCTCTGTCTGTTATCCCTGTAGTATTCATAGAGTTCATCCTCTGTCAATTTTAAGTAGGCTTCAACCAAAGGATGATACGGTGGTACAAAATTGCTTAGGTTCTTAAACCTAGGTGGTTCACAACCACTCGCCGTTTCATTAACTAACCCCTCATTGCCATTATTAAACCATAACTTAAGCATCACATTCCTACAAAACAGCTTCATATCCACTATGGTGTCTGTTAAAATACTACCTCTTCTGGGGATGAAGTTTAAACCTTTGTTTAATAATTTTTCTTCATCTGATGTTAAACTATAACCAGATATATTACATACTAACGTTTGTTGTTTGTCCACATTTTCTTGATTGTCTGATGTGGTACAAACTCCCCTGAATGTTTCCTCTTTTGTCGGTCTCTGCTCATGGACCTCGCCTTTCTTATCCCCTTGTCCTTGCAGACCGGAAGGGGAAAAGGGATATCTCCACTTATACCATGGGGTAGGTTCACTGTCTTACCTAGACTTTTAGGTCTGGCCACTGGCTCACATGAGTCTGGTATACTAATTGGTTTATTCCTCACCACTTGTATTTCAGGATATAAGTTCTGAGCATGTATTTCACTCGTTCCTATTTCTTGAACATCTTGTATGTTAGTATTATCATTGTTAACCAATGCGCTAGGGTTCCTATTTAATGCAACTCCCTCTAGTGATGATTCACCATTCATAACATCATTCTTTGCATTTAACAACACGTTATCAATAGTAGAATCAAGATGTATTGCATCTCTCCATAATGGAGAGTTGACACTTATCACATTTATACTATCACAAGGCAAACCAGATGTCACATTTTTCCTATTCGAATTTACATTTACAATATTGTCACTATGTTCATTTAGCTCATTGTCCACAGCTTCTATCGTATTTTGTCCATATCTAGGCCATGTGAAGACATGGCCTAGCCTAAAATCGATGCTGTCCCTTATGATTTTATTTCTTTTTTGATTGAGTAATTTGCGTTCAAACACTGAAACTCCATCCAATAAATTCTCAAACAACGGTTGCACTGTTATTTTCGAAAAATTATTAAAAATAAATTAATATTATAAAAATAAATTAGTATACCAGTCTCATGTGAGCCAGTGGTCAGACCTAAAAGTCTAGGTAAGACAATGAACCTACCCCATGGTATAAGTGGAGATATCCCTTTTCCCCTTCCGGTCCACAAGGACAAGGGGATAAGAAGGGCGAGGTCCATGAACAGAGGCCAACAAAAGAGGAAACATTCAGGGCAGTTTGCACCACATTAGACAATCAAGAAAATGTGGACAAACAACAAACGTTAGTATGTAATATATCTGGTTATAGTTTAACATCAGGTGAAGAAAAATTATTAAACAAAGGTTTAAACTTCATCCCCAGAAGAGGTAGTATTTTAACAGACACCATAGTGGATATGAAGCTGTTTTGTAGGAATGTGATGCTTAAGTTATGGTTTAATAATGGCAATGAGGGGTTAGTTAATGAAACGGCGAGTGGTTGTGAACCACCTAGGTTTAAGAACCTAAGCAATTTTGTACCACTGTATCATCCTTTGGTTGAAGCCTACTTAAAATTGACAGAGGATGAACTCCATGAATACTACAGGGATAACAGACAGAGAAGGAAAGATAACCTCAGTTACAAAGAAAGGCAGAGTTTGAAACAACTGCAAGTTGAAAGATCAATTATAATAAGACCAGCAGATAAAGGTGGTCATATTGTTATCATGGATATAGAACACTATTATACTTCGATGACTGAACTTTTGAAAGACAAGTTTTATAAAGTTATTAATAGTGATGAGATGCAGGATACCATTAGATATGTTCTGGATACCCTTTTGGACATGTTCAAAGGTGGTATTATAGACCAAGATCTACTTGAATATTTGTATATTAAAACACCATTAGTTCCAGTGATACATGGACTGCCCAAAATTCATAAAAATGAGGGCAACCCACCCATTTGACCCATAGTTTCAGGGCAGGGTTGGTTCACTGAACATATGTCGGTATATGTTGAGAAACATCTTCGACCAATTTTGAATAAAAATAGTTTTGTGCTGAGGGACTCTAAACAATTTTTAGTTGAGCTTTATGAGTGCCAAAAGTTATATGATAACATAGGAGGATGCATACTAGTTACACTAGATGTGCAGTCTTTGTTTACGGTGTTACCAAATGAGCTGGGTGTTCAGTATGTTTCCAATTATTTGATTAAACATAATGGTTATACACCAGTACAGATAGACCTGATTGCACATTTTTTAGAGTTGACATTAGAGAATAACATCTTCATGTTTAAAGACACCATATATAAACAACAGGATGGTGTGGCAATGGGGACCCCATGTGCCAACAGTTATGCTAACATGTTTTTGGCACATTGGGAAGAAGAGGTCCTTTTCCAAAAAGATGAATTTAAACAGCATGTGATTTTTTATCGTCGTTTTGTAGACAACCTTTTTGTCCTTTGGAATGGGGGAGAAGAACAGCTTGGTTCATTACTTATTATGATGAATAATTTGACAGACTTCCTTTATTTCACCATGAATTACTCCTATTATAGAGTAGAGTTTTTGGATCTATATATAGAGAAGTTGGAGTGTGGTCTAATAAATATAGGCATTTATCATAAATCAGGCCATTGTAACACACTCTTAATGAGGTCTAGCATGCACCCACCGCACATCTTTAGAAATATCATTAAAGGTCAAGGGGTGAGGGCCTCTAGATTAAATGCCACTGAGGTAGGTTTTTAGGTAGAGATGGATAACTTAAAGTTGAGATTTTTGGAGAGAGGTTATGGCTATCAGGAAGTAGATATAAATTTAAAGGATGTCCCAAGTTTAAGATCAGATGTAGCAGCACCCTATTTTGGACCCAAGAGGATCTATGACAAGAAAGGGACTAGTAAGGAGTCACTATGTGTTAAAAATTCAACTCCTTATACATCAGACTATGTAGTCATTAGGGACATAGTTACTAAACATTGGTCTATCTTGTGTGTAGACAATGACATAAAGCAGGTAGTTGGAGAGAAACCCCACTTTTTATTCAGGGACAAATATAATCTGAAGAGGATGCTATGTTATCCTAGACATGAGTCTCAAGTGACTAATGATGGGAACACAAAACCATGTGGGCAATGTCGTTACTGTTGCTATATAGACACCAGCACAAGATTTTTCCATCCAGATTTGCATAGGGAATTCACTACACAAGTTGAAGCAAATTTTAAGACGTCCAACCTAGTTTATTTATCAGTTTGTCAAGCTTGCACCTGCTTCTATGTAGGGAAAACTAATTGTCTTTTCAAAGAAAGAATACGTGAACATGTATATCTTATGAAAAAGAAATCCCTACATAATGCTTTAGCAAAACATGTTGTCCAACAAGGAGAACAACATTTATTTTTGTTTAAAGCCTTGGAGGTTATTACACCCAGCATACGGGGTGGTGATGTTAGGAATCATACAGAAAGCCAAGAGAGTAACTGGATAATTAGGTTGAGAGCAGATAGAGGCTCTGGACTTAATGAAAGAGCCTCAATAAAACCTATGCTTAGGAAACGTAGGAATATAAAATGAAGGTAGAAATAAATAAGTATTAATAATATATAGGCACATGGATAGTATACATAATCATGAATAGATGCTATATCACTACAGCATTTAGGGCAGCACATTTCTGGTCACTTAGAGAATTTTAGATATTTTAGTTGTTTAGACATTCAAATAGTCATGTGCTATTTTTATATGAGTAGTGTTTAGATGTTGGTACATTTATTTATATGTATTATATGTATTTATATGTTTTCATATCTTATATTTTATACAGATATATAAGTGGATGTTAGATTTTTAAGGAAGAGTCCTTAAGCCTTATATACTTACATCTTTCACTTTAATGTTTGATTAGCAAATGAATGTGATAGGCTAGTAAGCTGAGCAGGATTGAATATATACCTTGCAATGCTCTTGGTTTGTCATTTAAGATCTGAAGAAGCTCTATGAGTGAAAGCGCTAATCTGACCAACTGATATCATATTACATATTGTCTGTTTGTTTGGCAATAAATTTCTTTTTAAGATACCTGCTTCACTACCATTCCTTTGGACTTTGAACTGTTTTATATATTACACACTGGAATTGGAGCGTTTATCTGGTGATTTGGCATTGACATTGGTTATATTTATATTTTTATTTTTACACATGAAATACACAGTCCATCTCAGACAACTGTGGCTACACTCCAGTGCACATTGCCCAGGCACAGCTGACATCTGTCCAACATAACAGCTGACATCTGCCCAACATACACAGCTATGTCATACACAGAGCAGTTGAACATGCTATTTATAACAACATCCCACTCCCTCTGCTAACACATGCTCCAGGGTCCTAAACCTAATCAACACATTACACAGAACATACTTTAGGGATTGGCCCCTGTCCTGGGGAATCACCACACTCTGGAACAGACTACCCATACATGACAGGCAATGCTACTCATTGGCCCTCTTGACAGAAACACTTGCCAATTGGATGGGGAATGGAGAATACACCCTGGGTAGCATGTGTGTGCCCCAGCCTGACAGGGGCACAAGGGAATAACATTAGTCGGTGGTGCATGGCAGAAAACCCCTGTGGCTAGGCTTATGTAGGCCCCAGGACCAATAGAACAGTGCTCATCTATGAACCTCTGTGTACCACAGGCAGCATCAGCCAGGGCCCAATCGTGGTCAATAATGGTCTCTACACTCACCATAGATACAGTACAATGTCTGTGTGGTTGGTGTAATGGTAATCTACCACTCATACATGCACCACTGATGATGACTTATGTGAATGCACATCAAGCAGCCACTAAACACATGTATCTACACGTGATCCAGGAACACACAGAGGCTGTGAGCAGCAATGGAAACACACCTGACACACAGAGACACATCCTGAAATGGTGTGCACACCTGTGAGGTATGGTGCACAGTAAATGCCAGGGTGCTGACCGGATGCACAGTAATGCTGTGGATATGGGTGCAGTGGGTTCCAGGGGGGAGGGCCATCACCTACAAACAGAAGCCATGCATCACAGCCATGTATAATGTTGATAACGGGGATTGACTACAGTTGCACTGCATGCCGTTCAGCCCCACATGTCCTGCATGCTGACATGTGTGTAATTACAGGTATGTGTGTGATACTGTACTGCACCATCGCCTGCTATTGTGTGTGTTATGGGGTTGTGGGAGCTGTCTGTAGGTGCTGTCTGGTGTAGTGTATGGGTTGCCATGTATGTCAACTGCATGTGTGTATGTCTGTGTGTGTGGCCATGTCTGCACGTGTGTGTGTGTGTTTGTATGTGTATTTACTGTTTAGCGGTGTTGTACATATCTTACAGTCTGTTCCCTTTTTTCCCCTCACAGGTGGCGAGGTGGGGCTGGGTCCCCCCCACAGGGAATTTGATGTCACTGATACAGACAGTGACCATGAAGATAGGTGTGTTGAGGCACAGAAAGGGTCATCAGGGGCTGCAGCTGGGCCACCAATTGACAACCCACACGTATCCACACCATCCACACACACAGTCACACTGCCTCTACACACCTCATCACCATTGGCCCTAGCTGAGGGACAGCCTACGGTTGGCATGGGCCAGGGCAGTTTGGTATCTATGGCACATGTGTCAGGACACAGCAGCCATAGCCAGATGTCTGGTTGGGTATCACATAGGCAGATGTGCAGGGGTGCTCGTAGGAGCACTGCTGGTCATCATGCACCTGGCAGATGTGTAACCCCTATTTCAAGCACACGCATGTTCCAGACTGTCATGAAGGCACAAGCATGAATGGAATGGTACACCAGGCAGGGTCTAAGGGCACAGAGGGCTCATCACACCTCTGTAACTGATAGCATCCATGACCTAGCAGGTGCCATCTGTAATTACACCGAAGTCATGGATAGACGGTGGGGTGAGACATTGGAACTCATCCAAAATGTCATGTCCATGCTTCAGGACAGGCAGGGACAGTTGCGATGGCCACATGGATGTATGCCAGCAACACCAGCAGCTGGAGGTCGGCGTAGACATCTGAACAGTCACAACAGCTCCTGTAGTGGCAGTACCGGCCCCAGCCCTGTGGGGGGGGGCTGTCCACAACCCATCAGAGCAGATCACGTGCACATGGCCCTGGCCAGTCCCAGGAGGGACCTGGATCCTGTGGATGTCTGTCAAACTTGGGGGACAGTACTCGGTCTGGATCTGTACCTGATACTGCCTGTAGCACCCCTGCCAGGCATAGGTCCCGTGTCCGTGACTGGAGACGGTGAACTGCAAACCCTGCCATGTACAGTCTGCAGCTGTCCCACAATTCCCTGTATAGGGCAGCCACATGGAGGAACTGTGTGCATGCAGACACATACACATAAACAACGAACCTAGGGCAACCACATACCTGCACACAAGACATCACTCAGCCACCTCACACACACACACACGCACACACGCACACACGCGCACACACACGCACACACACACACACACACACACACACACACACACACACACACACACACACACACATGTTGTCAATTGTATGTTTCAGCCTAGGCCTCTAGTAAACCAACAATACACCCTGTGCATATGATGATACCTGTGCCACTGGCTGACATCCGTAACATTGATGCAGGGACAGGCTAACATGGCTCTGATGCACAGGCTGACTGTACAACATTGTAGCAATGGAATGATGTGTAACATGTTGTCAGCAGTAAAGTGAAATGCTAATATCTTGGAAGGTGTAGCTGTGCAGCCATGATCCATCCTAGCTTTAATTAACAATGTTGTATTGTTGTCACCAGTGTCTGTTCAGATTGTGTTGTGTTTGTCCATGTGTCACATGGCTGATGGGTGTAGTGGTGTCAGCAGGCCTCCTACAGTGGACACCAGTAAGTGCAGTGAGTGGTACACATGCCATGGCTGGGTACAACACACAGTGCCTTTGGTTAGGATGCAGTACAAGAACAGGACTGTACACATGGAGGTATGTCACCGTGCAGGTAACACATCTGTTGCACATGTAATCCCACCAAGACAGCATAGGCACAACCACACAGTGGTATATATGCGGTCTGCAATGTGGATGGCATTGAACATGCTAACAGCAGGGTGTATGTCCCTCTCCCTACACTACTGAGATTGTCGCCTAAGTAACATGTGTGTGCCAATGCTGGTGGCATAGCCCTAGCCTTAAGAGGGTGTGAGGTGCTCGACTACTGTGATTACATACACTGTGCAGTATTACATACAGTTATGTGGGGGGTAGATGCAACAGTAACTGCAGTTATGGCATTCATGTCCACAATAGCCACACCCAGTGAGTTATAGCAACCCCAGTAGTGCTGCACACCTCAACAGTGTGGAGGAGGGCATTGACACATCTATGACCTGTGAAGGATTGTATGCCCACGGTATAGCACCTGTGGTATGTTGGCATACGCCAAGCAGTCCCGGTGGAAACATATCCTGTGAATGGAGGTAGATCCTGTAACAACTACACACATTCCTACAAGCGGGATGGTGTACAAAAGCCTGCTATGATGTACATAGGCATTGTGCACCTCCTAACCCTCATCTACACCTGTCATGATTGGGTTGAGGAGGTATGCCAGGTTTAGGTTGTATTCTCTGCCTTTGACAAGTCCAACATTGGCAGGGTTCCGTGTGTTGAGATAACCAGTGACACTGACCATGGGTTCATTGTTGGTATGTTCCATTGTCCCTGCAGACCACGATCATCAGGCTACCGGGTGGTAGTTCCCAGCTGACATGGTGGGTTTGTGGATGTCCTTGCCAACAATGGTGAAACCATTGTCAGGTGTAGGGCTAATGGATTGTATGAGGGATCCCAGCTACTTACTGCACCTGCCCAGGGGGTTCCCCCAACCATGACATGTCACTTGACTGTACTGCATGATATGTTAATAATGCCAGACTTACATCCTACAGGTGGGATGGAGTACTGTTAACATGTACTGCCCTTTTAATGTAGGGTCCTGCTTATGGGATCTGCTAAGGTTGGTATTGTATTGTATTGCAGGCCAGACGTATTTGGCTGGGAGGGGGTACCTATCCATGCCAGATGTATGTTGTTTGGGTCTCTCAAACCCATCAATGGTGCATGTGGACATATATGTTGTGGTTACGTTCCCAGTTCCATCTACAGATGTATGTTCATATATGCCTATATTGATATATATGTGTTCACCTTTGACAGGGGGACAATCATTCCTTTGAATGGCCCTTTCTGCAAACAGAAAGGACTAACCTGTCATTTCTTACTGCACCACAGTTAAGAGAACTGCATTTCTACAGGCACCTTCTCTGACACTCAAACTGCAAGTTGGAATACATATCGTACTGGTAGGGGCTTGACTCCTTTTACCCCCCCCTGGGGGGCCAGGCCCCCACAATCCCCCTACTGTGATATACAAACTCCTAGTGTGTACTACAGTGGGGATAGGCAATTATTCCCCACCCCCATTATAGTGACATCCGCAACCAAATTGCCTAATCTGCAATGAGCGAATGCATACTGACATTCGCACATTGCACATTCTATGCATGTATTGCAGGATTATGCAATGTTGAGAATGTACTTTAGGCCAACCAGCCTCCAGACACATGGATTTCTCCCTTTGAAAGGTGAGCCATATATATGCTGACATATATGCATTCCTAGTGCTGTCTATATGCGGACATGTAGATATATACATATATATTGTTGGCTGTAGGTGTATCTATGTATATCTGTATGTATTAGCTTATATAAATATGTATATATATATATATATATATATATATATATATATATATATATATATATGTATATATATATTTATAGATAGATATGTCTATACCTATATCTACATATATAGATATGTTATATCCATTCAGTGATGAATATATATACACATACAAATACATCGACATGGTGGAATACATTCCCTGTGGTGTTGTATACCTGGGCTGGATGATATGTATGTGGACACATCATTATTATGCGTATCTGCCATGGCTTAGTGGTAAATCACTTTGTGTATGATGAGCAGGGACTTGGTTACTAGCCTTGCAGGACCTGTTTATTTTGTTGCTGGGCAGAACACACAGACCTGCTTACAACTGCTTTACAGTGCCTTAATCACTCTCTATCCAATGGGACATGTTTTGGCCAGCAACAAATTAAACAACTTTGGCAAGGCTTAAACCAAGGACCCTGCACACCCTAGACAAACTGATGTACCACTAAGCCATGACAGGTATACAGATTTTCAAAGTTTCAGAAACATATCAGCCAGTCCTGTCATGCAACAGTGCAGAGAATGTTTACCAACATCTAGATGCCTGCGTGTGTGACTATAGTGCAACCTTAACAGATACAACATACCCATATATGTATAGATACACATGTATTGAAATATATATGTTGTTTTACTACCTCAATATAGATATATATTGCTATCTATGCACATATACCTATATATCTGTTAGCAGGTAAATATATATATATATATATATATATATATATATATATATATATATATATATATATATATATATATATATATATATATATATATATAGTTATATATGGCCATACATCTGTAGATAGCAATTGCAGATTGACAAATACAACAATGCCCACATGCACTGTTAATGGGGTTGAGAGACCCCACACACTATACGTCTTATACGAATAGGCATCCCCACACAGAAAAACACTTGTGCCCTGCAATACACTACCAAGTACAGTCCGCCTCCCACAGGACATGTAATATGTGGAAGCCATCGATGTCCGCAGGCTACAGATACACATATATCCTGATATATATATATATATATATATATATATATATATATATATATATATATATATATATATATGTGTATATATATATATATATATATATATATATATATATATATATATATATATATATGTGTGTGTGTGTGTATATGTATATATATATATATATATATATATATATATATATATATATATGTGACTGCACATACACACACAGATATATGTTATGTATGTAGGAGGTGCATACAATATGGAACAGCCAGTATGCCTACAGTTAACTGACTGACGTTGATTCACGTATACAATTCATTAAACATGTTCACATATACATACTTTATATTATTTTATATACTATTTATATATTACAAATATAACATATAAGGGTTTATTAATTTTAGATACATTAAGGTTACATCAGGGTTAATTGAACATACAGATATACACTCATATAAATATAAATTCAAGCATGTTTTTAATTCATGTATTTACATAAGAATATAATAATTTTAACCTAATTTTAATACATATTATATAAGGTTTACGTTTAATTCATTCAATAACTTTTCAATTTTAATATTAATATTAATTTATATTTTACATTCATTGGGTTGGTCTTAGAGCATTAATCATTAAATATTTTTTTATGTAGGTTTTCAAATACAGTTCTACATGTAATTACAAGACAAAGAAAAGGAAATGATTGAGTTTTGTTCAGCTGTTCAATTGCTTAATTGTTTCTTTTTATTGTTTTATTGATGTGCATTAATTGTTTTTAACATGTATAAAAGTGGCTAAGCTGAGTAACACATTATTCTGAAGAAGTCTGTGTTATACGGACGAAACCTAGGTAGATCGTGTTTAGCAATTGTGTTGCTGCCCACGGCGGTTCATTATTTTTGTGACTGTGTTCAATAAATTTCGGAACTGCAATTTGGTTGTTTCTTGCAAATGATTTGTGAACCATTTGCTTCTGTGGATATTGTCATTGGTATGATCGGGCTGTGAGCTGCACCTGGGACGATTGGAACTCACATCCATTTTTCATTTATGCCTACAGTTAACACCTGAACAACTGGAAACTGTATGGGTTAAACATACAAATGTCAATCATTGCTTGCAACATATACCCATAGAAAGGTCATAGTAAAGACACCACACACAGGTTTGCAGAAATGGGACTCCTTTAATTGTGTACCATAATGGTCCTATATACCATATCATATAGCTGTTCAAATACTGACAACCATATAAACGGAGTACTGCAACTGTGAAACAGTTACACTTATACAGTAGTCTGGCAAGGTTCACAACTGTTGCAGTCCAAGCCAAGCCCTTCAGAATGTACAATAGTGCCAACAGACAGGGCCACATGGTACCACACAATCAACAGTATGTACTACAGGTGTGTAGTTCAGCAGCCTCTAACTACACTCTGTGCAACTTAGTAGGAGGTAAATAGATTTTGTGATCCGATGGGTTGTACCCGGAACATAACAAGGCATAACGCACAGAACAGTCTGTATTGCAGGGGGCAGTAGGCTTTCAGTACCCCAAGTCATGTTAGTAGTTGCAATATAGGTGGAGTATATGGTACTGTGGCAGCTCACCCCTGATACCCCCACATTTGTAATAGCCTATGTCATTTATGGTGCTCCCCACCTGGACTCAATAATATAAGACCATATACCACTGTTACATACACTGGCCTCTGCAGTGCATAAGGGCGCACATGTGTTGTCTAGGTGACACCCACACATATATGGCCCCAGCCCCAGTGCATGTGCGGGGGATATAACAGCAGTGTAGTAATGGTAGCAATGGCAGTGTGATATACTCACAGCCCACTTAAAGAACAACCGCAGACAGCATGACAAATGTGCAGAGCTTGGTATGTAGATGGGGGACAGAGGCTGAACACAGGCATATATGTGGATCACTGTTGCCATACACTAAGCAAGGTGCTGGTGTTACAGGATAGTCTGCAACATAAACTTAGATAGGGAATTGAGGTTAGATATGGACATGGATGTAGCCATGTACCAGTAGCATGCAACCCACACACTACCAGTGTCATATCTGATGCAGGGCTTGTGTGGTGGATGGACAACACATGATAGGCATACCTCTGCCCAGCAAGAGGTAGGCCCACAGTAGTGACCTATGCAGACAGACTGCATTCCAAGGTACACTAGTATGTACACACACACACCCTGTAACACCAGTACTATGCAAAGCATTACGCAACTCTACCTACAGTCTGTCTGTAGTTCCTGAACCTCCTACAAATGTGTCCGCTCTGAGTGTGCATGTTCTCCTATGAGCAGATTACTACCTGCTGCCTGTATCACTGATGCCCCCACACAGGATGGATGTCCGTCACACAGGAAATGTGAAGGGACCATGGCCACATGCTGTAGGGATTTATAGTGGGTGCTTGCCATGACAGTGCTAATTCAATGTAGTACACATGTGTCATTTTATATATATATATATATATATATATATATATATATATATATATATATATATATATATATATATATAGCTATCTGGATAGGTATATGTACATATATTTCCACCATATGTCCTGGACATGGAGTGTAACTGTACCCTAGCCCCTATAGTCCCAATGTTGTAGTGAAAGGGGATGTCAGGTATGTATAGCAGGTATATTACTAGACTGTTGCCACTGTCATTGGGATTGTCTTCACAGACATGGCGTATGTGAATACTGAAATCTGCTTATAGCATGTGTGACATTGGCTACTGACAGACATCCTACAGACATCATTGTAAAGCTAGCATGTAATGCCCCTGTGGAGTGCAGCAGAGATATTGGCCACTTTATATGGAAATTTGGGCAAACCCTGTACAGTCCAGAGGTATGCACATATTCCCTTAGTGCACCACATGTGTACCAGGTTTGACAATATGAATGTAGACAGCCATGTAGATGGGTATAACACATAACAACTGATATACATTTGGCACATAGGTGTTGGAGTCACACACTCCTGTCTGGTCTGACACATAATGACTGCTGGTACAGGGGAGCCATGGACACATACTACCCACTAGATATTGACATACATCTGTACAGCATCCCACTGATCTATTTCACATACATGATGTTTAAGGGAGGCCTGGCAGCAGTACATCTGGCAAGTATCTGCACATGACATCCCACTGGTTAAGTGCACTATGCTGCTAGGCATGTAACAATGCACTGTGCAGGCTATAGGCAGACTGGCTCAACACTGCCCTACATCTTGTATGGGGAAATGCACATGTACTTGCATATATAGCAGGCTCACCAGCCATGTCACAGCACAGGGTAAGATACACCTGTGTAACAGTGCATTACCACAACCAATGTGAACACAGCCACAGCCACATATGGTATGCTAGCATAATATTACAGTATATGGACTATCTGTTCTACACCATCCTCATATGTGCCAGTCACAGAATGTCCCTACATATACTGGGCTGCTACATAATTTGGTCTGATGGCTGTCTGTGGTATGGGACATGTGTGTATATGGCCCTACAAACATGTACGGTGAAATGGTACCATACAGTGGAGCAGCATGTAACATCTGATAGACGGGGAGCTAGGACAATGACATCTACCACAGTCTGTACACAGGCTACAGTACATATTAACAATACACACACTGCCAACATTCACCATCACTACACAGACCTCAATACTGTACAAACATCCACAGAATGTCCAGCTTATGTCATGAAATATAACCCCTACTGTACATGACATGTGTAGCAATCTGATATATCACTGGCTTGTTATCAGATATGATAACACTATTTATGGCGTACAGCATATATGCACCACTTCATGCATGCCATATGTACAAATGCTTGACAGGGGTGTGGCTGACAGCACATACACAGGGCCAGTATAGACATGTTGCTGCGATAACCTTGTATATTTTCCATTGTAATGGTGTTTGCTGCAACATATGTCCTATGAGGGATATGAAGTCAGTAACTGTCACGGCCTTCACCATCTACAGACTGCAATCCTCACACTTCTGTCTGCATTCGACAGAGAGATGCACTGTGGATAACACATGAAACCATAGGCACAAAACTGTTCAGTCTGCAGATGACCCTGCAGATGGGATTCCTCATATACATGGAACTGACATGGCAGGTATTACTACATGTACGACAGGCATATCCAGTCAAACACTATTAAACCAACATTACTCCAAATGCAGTATAGCAGCACTTACAGTCTGTATTCAGGTCAGGCACATCCCCCACCTGTTTGTTGCCCTCTTTCCAAAGTGTATGTTGTTGGAGGTGAATCCCCACTCCATCTGAGATGCTGTTTGCCAAACAACAGATCTAGTTCCTGCTCACAGTGACTGAAAAGGCCCAACACCAGCATGAGGTTCCTAGGTATTGGAATGTGTTTCCATGCAACTGGCTATGGGATTGTTACCACAGCTGTTCCACATGCAATCAGCTATGGGAGGGCTGCAATTCATGCAGAGGCCATCAGCTGATCATGAGCATCACATAAAATACACATGCTGCTGCCTAAGCAAGGCAAGTGTGGGTCTCGACATCCACCAGAGAGGGAGTGGGGGAGGCAGACAGAGGCAAATACATGTCAGGGAGAGGTGGGAGTGTAAAACTGAAGCATGTTTGTGTCACACACCTACCAGCACAGGGTATCAAATCCCCAACAACTATGTAGTGCTATCACAGTTTGATGCAGTTATTGGATGCACCACATGGGTTACCTGATGTGGAGCACTCAGAACATATATGTGACGTTGAGCGACATCTGCAACAGGGATATGGTAAATATACGGTAGGTGTCGTACATGTGCCTGTCTGCATGAACAGGTGTCAGCATCAACACAGGCACACTCACACAGGGACGCACACACATTGACACACTTGGCAGGTCCAGGAGTGTAACTCATCACTAGTGGGATTGCCACAACACATCAGTGTATTGGTATCACATGCACCACACGGGTCATAAGGAGGCCGTATGGGCAAAGAGTACGAGGAGATGTCATACATCAGACTGCATGCTTCAGTATGCCCTGGGGGGTTGTAGTGAGTGTGGATGTGGACATATGCACCATACAACACACACACACACACACATACACACACACACACACACACACACACACACACACACACACACACACACGAGCACACAGGGTGCCAGTTCTGACATGCATGGGTGCATGTTTACATGGATGTGTGGTGGTCAACTGTGCCAGCAGGCTGTACAAGAGTTGGCAATGGGTATACCTTCGCATCAGGCCACATGACAATGGTCTGCATTGTGGCTCAGGCCAGTAGTTACTGCACATACCCACACAGGTGGGTATTTCATTCCCCCATCCAGTCACCTGGGTGACTATTGCGTGTGGCCAATGCTGTACACAACATGCCATGTATGTGTTCCTGACATGGATTGCGTCTGGGATGAGCACACCTCCCACATGCATGTCTAGTGACATATGGAACTGTACCTGGGGTGTCTGGCCCATGTTGTGAACATAGATTATCACTGGATGTGCTAGTCTTGCCCACCTGTGGCAGGAACTGGTACTGGGCAGCAGGTTTACCCTTCACCTACATTGATGGCATGCAAACAGCATTCCCTGATGTCAGTGTCATCTGTCCATACAGGACATATTGTCAATCATGGTATGTCTGTCGTAAGTCACATGTGAAGGCACCACAGGTGGTGCAGGTGTCCATTGGGGAACATGGTAGAGGTGCACTGTCTGCATGTATGTGCATATTGGATGGATGAGTAGGATGACATGCCCTCTGTAGCCCACTGCTATCACTATATAGCTACTATCAGTGGCCAATATGCAGTGTACTACCCACGTATTGGCTGCTGCCTAGGCATGAGTGTTCATATGACATATGGGTTGAGTGTGTGTGCTCTGTTTAATAGTGGGGTTGCTAACTTGGATTGTCTGGCCTTGATGTCACATGTATGGGTATGGCTTTGCTTCTTTTTTAACAAATGTTTTCTTGCAGTATGTTTCTTTAAATAATTTTTTAAACTGCACATTTAAATAGGTCATGTGACTTTGGCTGCAGTCACATGACTACTAGGCCTGTATAAAAGCAGTTGCTTTGTGTATATGTATGCATTTAGTATTGAGAAAGGGTTCATACCCGAAAGCTTTGCGTTATAAAGTGATTTGTTCTCAGCATTCCTTGTGTGATTTTGGATCTTTTTGCACCCCAGCCTCCCAGCTAATTTACATCTGTTATCCCTTTTTGGTTGACATTGAGATATATAGTAGGGCCACCATAAAATAAATTAGCAAAACCCCTCCATAATGCCCACAGTTGACACACACTCACCTCTGTGCCGGATACAGGTTACAAACACACACACCTGTCATGTCTGGGAGTAGAACCCCTACCTAACTACTTTATTACACTACAGCACTATGCAGTTATAGTACATGCCATGGACATTACTGGAGTACTATTTCCCTACAGGTGCATTTCACAGTGAATGACATCAGTAGGATTACCAAAGTAGGGCATTTCAACTGTACTGCAAGTAACTAGCCTAAAATGCATTGCTCCCTACACAGACAGTGAGGCACACACAAAACATCCACAACTGACATGTGTGGGTATAGAACCTCTGATGGAGGTCTATATCACACTACAGCATGGAGCTGTTACAGGCCGCACCACAGGGATTATTAATGAACTTTCTCCCCAAAGTTTTACTTCACAATGAATGACATCAGCAGGATTGGCAATGTAGGGTATTTGAAATGTACTGTGAGTGAGTAGCCTATGATGCATTGCCCCACACACAGACATTGCAATACACACAAAACATCCAGAACTGCCATGGGTGGGGATGGAACCCTACAGCAGTTCTACACCACACTACAGCAGTACACAGTTACAGGACACCCTACAGAGATCACTGGGCTATGATTTCCCCACAGGTGTATTTCTAGGTGTGTGACATCAGCAGCCTTGCCAAAGTTGAGTATGTGTATTGTATGGGGTGTGAGTGTCCTAAAAAGGCATTGCTCTCTACTCAGTCAGACACACACACACACACACACACACACACACACACACACACACACACACACAGTTGCCAAATCTGGGGTTAGAACACCTAATTCACTACTTTATCACACTAGAGCAGTACAGTTAAAAGGTGCGCTACAGAGATTATTAGGTTATGATTTCCCCGAGGTGTATTTCTAGGTGAGTGATAGCAGCCTTGCCAAAGTCGAGTATGTGTATTGTACGGGGTGTGAGTGGCCTAAAAAGCATTGTTTTCTACTCAGTCAGACACACACACACACACACACACACACACACACACACACACACACACACACACACACACACACACACACACACACAGTTGCCAGGTCTGGGGTTAGAACATCTACCTCACTACTTTATCACACTAGAGCAGTACACAGTTACAAGGCACACTATGGAGATTACTGGGCCATGATTTCCCCAGAGGTGTATTTCTAGGTGAGTGACATCAGCAGCCTTGCCAAAGTAGAGTATGTGTACTGCACAGGATGTGAGTGGCCTAAAAAACATTGTTCTCTACTCAGTCAGACACACACACACACACACACACACACACACACACACACACACACAGTTGCCAGGTCTGGGGTTAGAATATCTACCTCACTAATTTATCACACTAGAGCAGTACACAGTTACAAGACGTGCTACAGAGATCACTGGGCTATGATTTCCCCAGAGGTGTATTTCTAGGTGAGTGACATCAGCAGCCTTGCCAAAGTCAAGTATGTGTATTGTACGGGTTGTAAGTGGCCTAAAAAGCATTGCGCTCTATGCAGTCACACACACACACACACATACACACACACACACACACACACACACACACACACACACACACACACACACACACACACACACACACACAGTTGCCAAGTCTGGGGTTAGAACACCTACCTAACGATTTTATCACACTACAGAGTACGCAGTTACAAGACACACTATGGAAATTACTAGGCTATGATTTCTCCAGAGGTGTATTTTTAGGTGCATGACATCTGTAGCCTTGCCAATATTGTGTATATGAACTGTACTGAGTGTGAGTAACCTAGGAAGCATTTCTCTCTACACAGGCAGAGACCGAGACACACACACATATACACACTCACACAGTTGCCAAGTCTGGGGTTAGGACTACTACCTAACTAGTTTATCAGTACAGCAGTACACAGTTATGGGACTCGCCATGGGGATTACTGAGCTACAGCTCCCCCAAAGGTGTATTTCACATTGGATGACCGCAGCAGGCTTGTCATGATACTGTTATGGGGAGGGCGGTGTGTGCATGGGCTGTAACCTATTAATGTAGGGGTTGACATGCCACATGTGGGCACACACAGGGTCATATGCCACAGGTACGTGTATACAGCTACTAGGTGACATTTTCCTTGTACAGTCATGTTGCACAGCTGGGACGTGCACCACACCGTCATGCTGACAGATACTGGTGGCTAGTATCTACAGTGAGTGACACCTGCACCTCATTTGTTTGGGGCTCTTTGGCTGTGTACTGGGTGGGACAGGCCCAGATGTCTCCTTGTCACGGTCACCCTCTTCAACACATCTATGTCCGTCTACCTTTGGCTTATTATAGTGTGTTGTCCTTACATATATGTCTGTATTCCAATCCACTGTGTGTGCAAGGCAGGAGTGGTACATACTGACGTGTCTGCACTGAGAACTGCAACTGCCAGATATGTCTGGTCCACTGTTGTTTGCTGACATGGCCTTCTTGTGTTTAAGTGTGTGAGCATGCCCAGTATGGCCAACTATATTGCATGTGTGGATCAAGTCCAGGTGGTTTGTACTGCGGTGCTGACCTTTGTGATGTACACCAGCAGGTAGTATGCTGTGTCTGCAGTGTATACATCAGTCATTTGGCATTGACTGCTGCTACATTTCTGCTTAGCGGGGGGGGGGGGGGGCACCAAACTGTTTCTACATTTCTACACAGGAGTGAGGGGGGCACACATGACTGTTACTTTAAGTGTACATAGGATGGGGGGCACTCCTTACACATTTAAACAGTTGCTAGGACTGTACTGGTATGTCAGGTATGCCATTTCAGTCTGTAGTCTTACCTATCGTGCTGGATAGAGGCATACCAGTGTACTACAGATCATAGCTTCCACTACCTACATATTAGTTTCTGACTTCCTAGCCTTCACAACTGACATCCAACTGGCTGGCCTGCTGTAGTCTGTCTGTGTAGGGCTGAGGTAGGGGTTACCCATGGGGCTCATTCAGAGGCCATAGTACAGCATTTGTTTGTGTTTGTCTACACCTATCCTGCTGGTTGTGACTGTTGTTGAGTATGTGCCCCCCCAACTGGCATGTGTGGGTCACTTACCTTGTGGGAGTCCCAGTATTGAGGGTGGTGATGCAGGGCTGCCTATGTTGGATGCACATAGTACACTCCCTATACATGGTTGAGCACAGGAAGTGTCATGTTTGGCATCCCTTTTACTGTATATCCGAATTGATGAGAGGTGTCATTCCCTGGGTCCCTACTGTGTCAGTGCATGTGCTATGCATTGCCTATTTGCCATGGCCAGGGCATACTGGGCATGCCTACTTCTGCCTACTGGAGCAGGCTCAGATTGTTCCTCCTCCCAGTCACTCTGCACCTCTGCAGGCCTTGGCACTGGTGGGGGGGGGTGTGTGTGTAGCCCTGACCCATGCTGTTCCTGCTGCAGCTGTTTCTGCAGGATCATATTGTGTAGCATGGCACATACAAGGACAATTTGGGTACATGTAGTTGGGGAGTACTGCAAGGCTCCACCAGATGTGTCCAGGCACTGGAACCATGACTTGAGCATCCCAAACACACGCTCTATTATGATTCATGTTTGTGCATGTGTGTCATTATGGAGTTCTTGTTCGGGTGTGTGTGCATTTCTGTTGGGGGTCATCAGCCATGGCTCCAGTGCATATCCAGCATCCTCCACTAGGTGACCGTGTGGGATGTCCCCAATGGCAAATGTCTGGTACAGCTGCGTCAGATGCCAGATGTGGGAATCGTGGTAGCTTCCAGGGCAGCCAGCACACACATTCATTATTATGCCCTGGGCATCGCACACGACCTGGCAGTTGATGGAGGGGAAGCCCTTGTGGTTGATGTAGACCCTACCCTGCTCACCTGGTGGTGCTTTAATGCATATGTGCGTGCAGTCTGTTGTAGCCACTACCTCAGGGTATTCTGCTATCTGGTGGAAGAGACACATATTGCTCGACAATGCCTCATGGGTGATGGGGAAATATACATGCTCACCGACGTGCTGACATGGCATCCAGGAACTGGTGGAGTACCCTGGATGCTGATGCCTGTGAAATCCCCATCATATCCCCAGTTGGCCTTTGGAATGTACCTGTAGCTAGTATTCTTAGACCTACACATACCTTGGTATCCACTGGGATGGGTTCCCCTCTGTTAGTTCTGTGTGTGAGACGTGGCTGGCACAGCTCAACAATTTGCTGTAGGATGTCCCTGTCCACCCTATAGTACTCCACTATCTCCAGCTCATGTAGCCCTTGATAGGTTACCCTGGGTCTGTGCACTCTTCTCCGTCTCCTCACTGAGGGTTGCTCAGCAGTATTCACATCCTCACCACCCTCAACTTCTTGCACATGCTGGTTTACGATAGCAAAAGCAACCCCTAACATTTTTTCTCTTGCTTTCGTTTTGTAAAATTTCCCCATCTGTATACACCGGTGGTGCAGAGATTTTGGGAAAGATAAGGGGGAAAGGTGTTTGCATAGTTTATAGTGGTGTGCTGGGCTGGGCTGGGCTGGTCTGCTGCCTGTGTAATTGGATGATTCTGATACATTTCACCTGTCAGCTAAGCTAGTTCTCCTTGATTACCTTCCTACTGCTATTTTCCCTTCCCATTGCCTCCCTGTTTAAACCCATGTGTGCACCATGCAAACAGAGTGCTCATATGTGCACAGAGCTGCTTTTTCCTGGTTTAATTTCCTTTTTCTTCCTGTAGAACCTGGTGTGCGGCGAGCACACCCACTTACACTTTGTAAAGTGTGCTAGGCAGGTTTAGACACACCCATAGCTTAGCTGTGCTAACCTAGGAGCAATCTCGAGCCACAGGTCTCCAATCTGCTTACAGTATGCCTGACACCCCTCCCCCCCCATTGTGTCACCTGCATCCTAGTCTTGCACCCAGCTATTTATACTCTTATACACTTCAGACCTGCCTCACATCCTGGGAAAATATGGGATTCACTAACCTTTCCCTCATTTGCATAGGATTGCCTATTAATGTGTCCCACACAGAGCCTCCCCCTTAGCAACCACTACTTACTGGCCAAGTTGTCTTTTGCCTGCCATTGACTTGCATGGCAGAATACTGATTTTTGTTGGAATGTTCATTTTCAGTTTATTTTATTATTTTCCCCCTGATCCCATTTGCACGCCACTGCCCTATGTTTACACAGCCGAGATCGGCGAAAAAAAAATAAAAGTTGTTTTATTTATTTTTTTTACAGTTTGCAATGCCAATGGACTTCTAATTGGCCATTGGCATGCTCCCTCAATAATATGCAGCCTTTATTTGGAGCTGTCATAGCTCCATTTTGGAATTTGCAGAAATGTACTCGGTTAGTAACCGAGTACATTTCTGCAGATTGCACTTGTCTTGCGTGGACTATTGCAAGCTTCCTGGATTGCAATATCACCTCATTTCCATGGATTTCTTCAGCAAATTAGGTAATTTGCATACCAGGTCTTAGTCCATGCAGGATTAGTGCTGGAGCTCTCGTGCACACCCATGCCGGCTGTTCCTGGATTGCACGGCAGACATATTGCCTGCGTGAGCTACTGCACTCATCTTGCACTCCATGCAGGCTTTTGAGACTCCGGAGAATTGTTTCCTGCTTTTAGACTGAGGTTGCTTCATCTCATCTCCTATAATAACTAGATAGAAAGATATAGCATGGCGACTGCATTTTGATAACAAACCTGCATTCATCTGAAGGTATCAGTGTCTGAACAAGTATTTATTTCATACTACACTACAAAAAATTATTTGTTCCTACTTTTCAATTAGCAGAAGAAAATGCACCTTCTTGTAAATAAAAATAAAAGAAAATCTTTCTTATGTGGAATCTATCAAAGCCTCATATCAGTAACACCTGGTTAGCACATCTTATATAATAAGCATTTTAAGCTAATGAATATAAGACACTTCCAGTATCTGGGTGTTTAGATTGACCAGCATTTAGATTTTCAATATCACATTAATAAAATGTGGCTGAAATTGACAAACAGCTTTTGGTCAACATAGATTTCCCATTTTCTCCCACCAGGTACAGGTATGTGAATGGTAAAGGTATCCTCTTAACATAACTAGAATATAATCTCTTTGTGAATGACCTGAGAGACGTACCTCCCTGGACTACATGAAAAGAGACATAGAAGAGCTCTCTGGTCATGTAGCCCAGGCCGGTATGACCCTGACCCAGAGTAGCATCCTGCCCTCACCAAGAATGATGCCACAGTATAAAGAAAAAATGATCAATTTCAACAATTGGCTAAGTTTCTGGTGTCATTCAAAGGGGATCCAGTATCTGTCCCCCTGGGATGACATGCTCGACAAGCCATGTTGCTTCGCACGAGATGGCTTGCACCTGTCACCCTTAGGCTTTTGAATACTGGCCAAGGCTTTTGCTGCCCCCATAGTGCCTTTTTTAGGCAAGGCTCAAAAGACAAACCCACCACCGTAAATAGCACAAGTAACCAAAAACTGAGGGTAATGCAACTCAACGCCAGAAGTCTAAACCTCAAAATACATACACTCAAGGCACTCCTCAGTATGGAGAACATAGATATCTGTGCAGTAACAGAAACCTGGTTTAAGGCTCCAGAGAGCACCCCAGCACTACCAGGCTATAACTCATACCATAATTTTTGGCCACAGAACCTGGACCGAAACACAAAAGGCAGGGGTGTATCCATATTCATCAAGGATACACACACCTCCAGGTTTGTGGCACATCACAATGCCTCAGAGATCATCCATGTGCAACTAACAATGGGCAAAACTGCAATTCAAATTGTAGCTAGATACAGATCACCCACCATGATCCAGGACCCCCATTCTGCATTTCTGGAGACACTGGAAAATATGAAGGTCCTACCAAATGTCCTAATATTGGGTGATTTCAATTACCCAAACATTAACTGGGAGAACTACTCAAGTACTAACTCTCTTGCCCAATGCTTCCTAGAATAAACTCGAACACCCTGGGTCACCTGGTTAACACCCCCACCAGAGGTGACAATATATTGGACCTGGTCATCACCAACATGGGCGACCAGTGTTCTACACTGGAGGTCAGCTCCTCACTGGTTAGATCAGACCATAGACTAATCACTCTGGATATCCACATTCTGCCCCCACCCCCAATCAAGGAAACCACAGTGAAAAGCTTTTCAAAAGCAAACTTCACATTACTTAAGACCAAGGTGGAAAGGTTCACAGCCCCCATGCTAAAGGACAATGCTGTCCAAGCAGCTGCATACCTTACAAAGGCACTCTATGAGCACCTGTAAGAATGCATGGATCATGCTATCCCAAGCAAAACCAAGACTCACTCCTCTAAGAAAAGGAAACCAGTCTGGTGGACCCCTGCCATAAACAAGCTATACAACAGAAGGAGGAAACTAGTACAGAAAAGAGTAAAATCCCAAGAAGGAAAGACATCCCTGATCAGTATCAGCAAGAAACTATGATCCCTCATAAAATCATCTAAGGCTAGCTTTGAAAGAAAGATAGCCAAGGACTCCAAAGATAACCACAAAGTGTTCTTTAGCTCTGTCAAGAAGCTAAGTGGAAACTCTCAGATCTGGTCTGAGTTAGTGCAGAATGGCACAAAATACACTGAAGTGACTAATATTGCCAACATTCTGGCAGGCAGGTTTAGTGTAAACTTCACCCCCTTCTCACCCCCTAAAGGGCCCATAACCATACCAGAAGAATGTAGTGCCCCAGCAATCACTGACACACAGGTTAAAACAGCCCTATCCAAAGCCAAAAATATAGCTTCAATGGGACCGGACAGTGTCCCAGGCTGTGTCTTACATGAGCTCCAAAATGAACTACCCCCTCACCTAAACACACTGTTCAAACTCACCCTCTCTACAGGCTATGTACCCATAGAGTGGTGCACAGCTACAGTTATCCCACTCCGCAAAAGTGGAGCCACAATGGACCCCAGAAACTATCATCCTATAAGCCTAACTAGCCTGGTTGCAAGGCCATGGAACGCATCATTATGGAACTCATTAACAGAGACATTGGGAACCTCTAAACATTGGACCCTACCCAGTTTGGCTTTTTTAAGGGCGGATCATGCCTCTTAAACCTGGTGGACTTTTTTGAGACAGTTACCAAGGCTTTAGATGAGGGAAAAGAGGTCCACACAGCCTACCTAGACCTTGCAAAGGCTTTTGACACCATTCACCATTCTGGTATTATAGACAAGCTCACCAGCCTGAACATAAACCCCTATGTCATGAGATGGGTTGCCAATTGGCTCACGGATAGAACCCACACGGTGAGAGTTGCAGGCTCCAGGTCTGACTCTAAACCAGTTACAAGTGGCATCCCCCAGGGCTCAGTCCTGGGAACCCGCCTGTTCGGTATATACCTCTCAGAGGTAAAGGCAAGCGCAGGAGGACTATGGCTGACCAAGTTCACAGACGACTGCAAACTGTGGGCCATAATTGACTCTCCAGCTGATACAGACATCCTCCAGAATGGTCTCACTGAGATAGATACCTGGTGTAAAAATCATGGCCTCAAGCTAAATGCCAGAAACGTGCATAGTCATCCCCTTTGGAAAAAACAAAGCACCAGCAAACTACCACATACATAGTAGTCCCCTAAATACAGAAAATGTAATAAGGGATCTGGGGACCTAATTAGATAATAATCTCTCCTTTGATAATCATATTGCCAAGGTGGTTAGAAATTCCTTCTATGTGGCCCACCTAATCACAAAAGGGTTCGCATCTAGAACAAAAGAGGTTATTGTGCCCCTCTACTCATCACTCATCAGACCCATCATAGAGTACAATGCCCCATTTGGAATGTACCTTACAAGACACCTGCAGCAGCTGGAAAGCCCACAGAAGTACCTCACCAAGAGGATTACTGGCCTCAAGCAGATGCCCTATGCAGCCCGACTGAAGAAACTCCAGGATGGATTACATATAGTACTCAGTGCAAAAAGTGATTCATGCAAAGAACTCCAGACTGTATTGTGTGCCATGGCCAAGTAGGGCATGAAAGCAGTATGCAAATTAATGAATAGGAAACTCCATTAAAGAAGTTGATGTTCACAGAAGTACAATAGTGTATAAATTATGAGCCTCTGATTGCCGACCATATTGCATATGTAATTGACAGTGTGGCTAATGTTTTAACATTGTTAAGTTATATGTTAACCAACATGATTGCTATCACAGCACAGGCACTCTATACAATGGTACATTATCTCCTTGCCAAAAGGTGCTATCAGAGTGGATTCAGTACACTGGCCTGACTGGGCAAGATCAGTAGGATTGATTCTGCATGGGCAGCCACACACTGAACAAGCTATGCTGACTCTGTCAGGTTATGGAAGTTGCAGGTTGATAAGGCAACCCAAAACTCTCTGAACAAGTTTAAAAATGACTGTGATTATACTGGCCAAGGACACCTTTCAAAGACTTGCTGGTGACACCATAGACATATCACAGGCATCTGCCAGTCACATCCTGCAGCAGTTTCTGGGCTTCCTACTACCACATGCTGATCAGTATTTAAGCTTTCTAATAACAAAGGAGATTATCACAGTCATGCAGCCTTCCATGCTTTATGTCAACTACTAAGCATCCTTGATACACGGATGACACATTTGTAACCATAAACTGACCTGCCACAGATGAAACACATGCATATCTAAACAGGTACACATGACACTCTGTGAACTGCCAGGTGGTATGGGACCACCTGGTTGTGTGCTTCCCTTCACAGATAGTAATCATGACACTGATGGGTGGCATGTGACTGCTATGTGTGTCAGGACAAACGCTCCATGGAAATGTATTAGGTGATGCCGGATACCCATTGGGGACACTGGCTGCTGATACTCATAAGCTCTCCACAGGTACCTGTACAGGTAATCTGCATATTCATCGACATAACATCACTGAACATGTCTAAAGGCACAGATAGATGCATTTTTACCACTGTGATAGTTTTGTGCATCTTGCAAGACATGACTCTAGGGACTCTGGAAATTCAGTCAGGCTATGGTTTTGATGAAGGAGTTGGTGAGGAAGTACCACCACCATCTCCAGCCCCAGGTGTACTAGTGGTATGATGGTAAGGAGTCCAGCAGATACAGGATATCATAGGTAAGCAGATCTTTAGATGAAGGTAAGTTGAAATACCAGTAAGAAAATGAAATGCATTAATAAAATTAAACCAGTAACTTGTGTACATATGCAGTGAGAAAATGAAATATTGAGCAGTTTTGAAGAATAGTTATATGTGGCTAGAATATATAGTATAGTGGCCATTCATGCATAAATAATATTATATGCAGTTAGGATTCAGATATACTATCATCTTTACCCATGCCACCTACATGTTACAGGCTGTGACAGGCACCTCTGGAGCATAAAAGCTAGGATCTGAAGTTCCCTACATGAAGTAGCTCCCTTACCATGACCTCCCTGGGTGTTAGTCTGCTGTAATATGGATGCCACCTACAATTTAAAAAGGATGTCCAAAGACCAGATCTAACAGCCATATGAGCTGGCATAACCAGTACACCTGGCTGTGTTGAGAGACTAGGTGCTGATGAGTTTGTGGCAACCCATGATGGCACCTGTGAAGAGGGTATACTCCCAGCTGGCATTGTATTCTGTGACCATGAAGAGGTTGTAAAGTGTGAGGGGGTTATCACAAACACAATAGAGGAAGGGGATGATTCTGATGGGGTTAACTTCAGGAGTGTACATGTCAAAGATACCCACGAATATACAAATGTCGACAGCACATGCAGTACAACATGCTAGTTCCTGATAGGCCCCTTTTAGCATCATTAATAGCATGACCATGTCTGCCCACAGCATTGACATTGTCTACATCTCTGCTGACAACATCTACCATTCCTCATGGTGTGCGGTGCACCACAGCCCATCAAGAATTTCCCACCTCTGCGGAGGATGTCCAGGATGACCTGTATTTCTCTATTAGAAAATATCAACTTCCTGTTTGTAAAAGTAATTATAACAATAATTCAATAAAGCATGAATATCAACAGTATCACAGACCGTGAGCCTGAGAGCATGACATCCATTATGTACAAATGCAAGTACTTGGTAGTATGTGTCTCTATAAAACATATACTCCATGTCATACATCCAGAAAATATAATCCAAAAGGAGTTATGTAAATATAATCTGATATGGAAGCAGAGGATAGAATGTAGACATATATAGGCTAAAAGGAATTGTGAAAGTACAGTCTATTTTAGGAGAACAACATCTAACAGATGTACACTGGTATGCAAATATGATTTCTATAGGATGTCCAACACCTGTGTAGACAGTGATGTTTCTGACAATAACCTTTTTATGAATCATTAATGGTTGTTACTTGAGACACTATAGTATAATGAGGAAGACTACATACAGGCACAAAACACAGCAGTGTATAATTAAGAGCTAGGTATCATCATTTTCACTGCCACTGTGATCCTGAAAGCATGATATGCAATAGGCATGGTGATATGTGCATAATGCTCTGTGTTGTGCATTTGATGGGCAACAGATGCATTCCAAATACCCAGAGGGCACCTGAGCAGGGTGTTATTCATATGTAGACCAACACTTGAGATCCTACAGTAAAAACACTGTGTGTAGCCATTATGCTATATTGATCAAAATGGTGCTGCAAAAAACACCTTGAGCACCAAGGTACACAGTGTAGGAGGTGAGACTGTTTGTGGGAAACATGGTCTCATATAATAAAATGTACCATAAACTCCTGCAGCACCTCTGGGTAGGTTTTGTGCATGCAGGATCCAGTAAGGAGGTGTCCTAATGCCAGACTAATATATGACTAACACAGTGTCCAACATAAGCTTCAACCTGACAAATAAATAGTGAGAAGAATGCCTTACCCATTGCTGGGGTAAGTTACATGTTACATGCTGCCACACTACAGTGTAAGTGTCCTATGACAAATAAATAGTGAGAAGAATGCCTTACCCATTGCTGGGGTAAGTTACATGTTACATGCTGCCACACTACAGTGTAAGTGTCCTATGACAAATAAATAGTGAGAAGAATGCCTTACCCATTGCTGGGGTAAGTTAAATGTTACATGCTGCCACACTACAGTGTAAGTGTCCTATGACAAATAAATAGTGAGAAGAATGCCTTACCCATTGCTGGGGTAAGTTACATGTTACATGCTGCCACACTACAGTGTAAGTGTTCTATGACAAATAAATAGTGAGAAGAATGCCTTACCCATTCCTGGGGTAAGTTACATGTTACATGCTGCCATACTTCAGTGTAAGTGTCCTATGACAAATAAATAGTGAGAAGAATGCCTTACCCATTGCTGGGGTAAGTTACATGTTACATGCTGCCACACTACAATGTAAGTGTCCTATTGTATTACCAGTGTTGTGTGGAAAACGGAACAAGCATTGTGCAGTCTGTGCAATGTAGGCAGTACAATACACCACTGTTATGCCACTTTGGCTATTGAAATACATCATGGCACATCCTGGCACCATGATGCATGATAAGCTAGCAGTCAAAATTTGGGGTAACTACATAAGCTTCATTACACTGTACATATGTGATGTGTAACACATAATGGTGTAGAATGTGATATTATGGATCCTCATACATTGATTCCTGAATAACAAAGTCTGTGATGATAGCTTGTAGATATCCGGTCACTCTTTAGCATTTATCTTACATACATGAATAAGTGTGCCAGGTAATGGTGTTGCCAGGTAAATGCTCTTCTCCAGTGCTGTAGTAGGCAGTAGGGTTGGTGGTATAGCAGACAGCCTAACTACGGGCAGTACCATTGTATGAAGTGTACCTGGGAGTTTGTGTGTGCTCATATCTTGGCATGCATTATAGTGAGTGTACCTGGCCATGGCAGCTCTAGTCCATGGCAGCTTAATGTTCTTTTTCCGTAATGCAAGTCAAGCTGTGCCTCCCATGCCCCTGAGTTTGGAGGATTCCATCTGTGTGTGTTCACTAATCTGTCTTCCCACTGCTAAGTTGTCTGCTGGGGCTGGAGAACATCCAACTGATGCACTCAGTGTTCAGCCACTCATGATAGTACTGTGGAGGGATGTCTGGCATCTAACTGCATAACAGTGGTACTAGAGCACAGCCTGGTGGCATGGTCCCACAGCTTACAGTGCATTTACAACATTCTGTCAAATATTACATTGGACTCACATATCTATATTTAGTGGTCACATCCTGTGACAACCTGCACTATCTGAAAGTCTGGATCCATCAGTGCCCAGCCCTTTACATCTGGAAGATTCCATACCTGCTGCATGTCCAAAGGAATACCTACTCTACTGCTGCAGGAAACATTTAACATTGACATGTGTGGCACCCACAGTCTCTGACCAAAGGATGTAGGCAACCATTTTGCTTCTGAACATTTGACTGATCAGTCCTCTTTTGTCTGCCTTATACATATATACAGAGTTTATTTGATGAATATTGTTGCTTATAACATCCTCCCTGTTGTAGATCTTGTTCATGTTTGATACATATGTTTTTAAACATAAAATATGTTTTCCGGAAGTGTTGTTGCCATGTGTAGTCTTTTGCACGTGAGTGTAGTGTACTGGGGAGTGTTTTCCTTTATAGGACCTGTGTGGGTATCATGATGCCTGGCTGCTGCAGTGGTAGGTTCCTTCTGACATTGTAATATCACCTGATATGCCTGCACACCATGGCTTGGAGGTGCATGATAACAAACAGACTGGTTTTCCTGTAGATGTCTTAGTTTTCCATTGTTTCTTTAATACTACATAGAGATGCTATTCACAAGGAGGTGTCTCAATGCCAGACTAATATATGACTAACACTGTGTCCAACATAAGCATGAACCTGACAAATAAATAGTGAGAAGAATGCCTTACCCATTGCTGGACACACATTGTGTCCACTTTTATGAATTACATGCCTCTGCAAATTGCATACCTCATGTCACATATCTTGCATATGTGTATGTGATATTGTACTATTTATGAATATCAGGGTCTGACTGTACTAACTGATTGCATTGTTTTGTGAAATTTGATGCTCTTTTTATTCAGTGTCTATATGGATTTCATAAACCCTCTTGCCAAAAGTTCAGATGTTAAATATTTTCTTTTTTTTGGGGGGGGGGTCTATTTGTTTGGCTCACTGTTACACTGTCAAATGCATCCTTTTCAACTACAATTTGATCTATTTTAATTTTTCAAAATGTTGTTTGAAAAGAATGCTTTGACCAGAGATATTCCACTAAATACTGGATATAGAAGACTTTTTCTTTTTCTCTTTTATTGTGTGATTTTGAAGGTGGTATATTTAAGATAGTGGGAATGTTGTGGGAGCTTGCTCCACTGGGGGGGAAAAAACATGTGCATGTTTAAAAGAACCTTTCTTCACTGTTTCTATCCTTTGATATATTTTATATGAGCAAATAGAATCTGAAGTAGATAAACTTCAGTCAGGTACCATAGATGGCATTTTTTAGGTGCCTTTTCCTCCATGTCAGCTGACCATTGCTCTTCCTCCTATCTGTCACGTGCCCATTCATGACTCTGCTATTGAGGTGTGTTTAACATGAGTGCAAGAGTCAACATATGGGGTGCTATAACAGCCAACATCGATAGCAGCTGCTTCTGTCTTCACTGACATCAGACGATGCCAAAAATCCAATGTCTATTAGGCCTTAACTCCACTCCTGGTAGCGGCTGTGAGTACCAGCATTATCACAGAACCTATAATGCCCTCCCCACATATGTAAATGCTTCTACCCACCCACTAATGAGGGAAAGTCTCACTGTCTTGGATCTTGGGAACACCATGTGAAGATCCTCAATCCTGACTATTATGGAGCACTCCAGGCCACTACTTGTTTGATGATGATTATCCAAATGGAACATCACCCTCCTCCCAGGATGGGTAACCCATCAACAGTTGTTATTCTGATCCTTGATAACTCGAGTCTCAATTTGAACTCAGGCCTTGTGGGTTGTAGTCAGGATTCTATTCTTCTGTTAAACGGAGCTGAGTAGGGTCTTCTTTTTTTAGATATGCCTTGAATATATTTTGCATATCCATTTAAATAAACACATTTCTTGGATTTCTGACCATGTTTCATATATCGGAGATTAAATGTGTCATACACTAAATATATGCACAGCATGCGCAGAAAACAAGTATTACGATAAGTAGCTTTACACACACACACACACACACACACACACACACACACACACACACACACACACACACACACACACACACACGCATGCACGCACTTTTTTCAGGAAGGACAGGAAAAACAGATTTTTTAAAACTTTATAGCATTCTTCTTTGAAAAAAAAAATTCACATTTTGGAGAAATGCTTCTTTGTTTAGATCAAAATTTTCTCTAAGGTTGTAAAGAAATAACTGACATCTTAACAAATTCTCAGATACACTTGGCCCAATGAAGGTTTAACTTTGTTAGACTTGCAGCACTAATTGGGGGATTCAATAATACCTGTGATTTTGCCATGTACATACATATCACTAACATGCTCAGTTATTAGCAGGGTCAGTGAGTGCAATGTAAAATAGTTTCTGGTGCCCTATTCAACATTTGACATTTATAAGTATTTATTTTATTTCTTTATTTAAAACCCAAATTACTACCAGATGACGTTATGGAGGTAGATCAAGTCATTAGACCACAAGGATGGCAGTCAGGGATGTAAAGATGTAACAATCTGTACTGAAGACTAACAGCACAGAATAGAAAGCTGAAGAGGTGTCTATGGACCACAATGAATTTGTAAGAAATGTATAATATAGAATATTGTTAAGGAGGAAGGAAGGACAACTGAATACATGATTTTGAAAAGGTAAAAAAAATATTCACCCAATAAATAATTACATACATTTCAGTTCCAAACTTCATATCCCTCAAAAAGGCATGCTAACACAAATCCTGTTATTCTAGAAACTATATAAGTTTACAAGAGAAATATTTAAAATCTGTCCCTATTTTGGGGTTTGTGCCCCCCCCCCCCCATATTTTTGCCTTTGTCCATATTTCTTGCATTTGGAGAGTGAGATGTATGATAAGCACTCTGACTGAAAAGAAAAACAAGTAAACAAACAAAAAAATATACACACACATACACACACACACACACACACACACACACACACACACACACACACACACACACACACACACACACACACACACACACACATATATGAGTATATAAATAAATACATTAGACAGTCCTTGACTTCAGACATAAAGGAGCAGCTACATCCTGCATTTTAATTAAAATTGTATGTCAGTTTTATGACACAATGGGCCTTATTCCAAAAGACTTGCTCTCAGTGTAAATGACCACTTACACTGAAAGCAGGCTAGGAGCATGTTTTTTGGAATCTGGCCCCAGTTGCAAGCCTGTTTATTGATAAGCCTTACAATGAAGCAAGTAATTTACACTGAGAGCAAGTCCGAATGGAGAGGGGATCTGAATGGAGAGATGAAAAGTCAGCAAGCAAAGGAGAGTAGTAGTGCTGAAGTTGAATTCATCCTCAAGTCTTGGTGAGTATCTTCACAAGGTGGACCCTGTTTTTACAAAATCTCACCAAGGCGACACTGATATATAGACAGTATTTATATAGCATATATCATAGACAGAAGTAGGTTAAAAGCTAAAAAAGTTAGCTGGGTGCACAAGACTCAGGATAAAAAAGTGCCCAATCCTGGCAGGTGCAGTGTTGCCAGGACTGGAAAAGATGACAGTGTAGAATCCTCAAAATAAGGAAATATTCCTACAATGGGGCCAGGCCAGGCCCTGGGGGAGCATGGCCCCCCTGTTGTAGAAGAAAGTAGCAGTCCACAAAAATCACAAAAACCTATAGGCCAAAGAAGAGCCATAAAGATGATAAAGTGGACTATCGAGGATAAGAAAGAAATTATGTATTGTTACTATTATGCAAAAAGCCCAGAATTTCCAGGCACAAGATGTACAAAATGATTAAGAGAGAAATTGGAGGAAAGAAAAATACTTCCGATAGAAAAACTGTCAGAAGCTTCAAATAAAAAATGTTGTTCTTGATACAACAGATTTGTGAAAAACAGTTTATAGATCAAGAAACCTTGACCTGTTTGGAAAAAGGAGCATCTGAGGAAGTGTGACAATGTCAACAACAAAACCAAGAGACATTTGAAAAGTTTAAAAAAGAAATATGGACATGGGAAAGAAAGGGAGATTTGATATGGTGCAATATTTATGCAAAGGAGAAAGCCAAATTAATCAATTTAAAGAAGGCAGCCCCAAAGATATTCAAAGAGAAATACAGGCAAAGGCATCCAGATATGGAAAATTTCACAATAAAAACATTAACATCACAAAGATGGAATGTAAAAAAGATTAGTAAACCAGAAGTTTAAAAAAATAGAGGATGAACTTATGGAGTGCTTGTGGAGTGAAGGATTTGGTGTAGAAGGCCTAGCACAGGTTACATCACAGCATGATGGAGTGAGTCCCCAAAGTAGGGAGAAACAGAAAGATCAGGAAACATCTTAAGAAGACATATGGGCACGGAAAAGAAAAAGAGATTTAATATGGTGTAATATCTATGCAAAGAAAAAAGCAAAACTAACCAATACAAAAAGAGCAGCACCAAAGATATTTGAAGAGAAATACAAAGGAATTCAGACATGGACAACTTTACAATACAAAAAAATAAGACAAAGAGGAAAAGTAGAAAAGGACATTAATAATGGAGAAGTTAAAGAAATAGAAACTGAGGTCATGGAGTACCTGCTAAGAGAAGAATTCAGTGTAGAAAATCTATTTCAGAAAGCACCACAACAGGATAGAGCAATGGATATCCAAATTAAGGGGAAACCAATGGAATAGGAAGTAATTGGTCAGGTGCCATATGAAGATAATTTGGAGCCTTCCACAGGACACCAGTTTAAACATTCACTTGAAGGTAGACAGCAAGGGAAGGAACACGACACTGTGGAAATTGTGATGCAGTCAATGTTGAGAATGATAGGCCAGTGAGTTCCCATATGATAGAGCAATGAATGGCATGGGACGA
Source organism: Protopterus annectens (assembly GCF_019279795.1). Lineage (NCBI taxonomy): Eukaryota > Metazoa > Chordata > Ceratodontiformes > Protopteridae > Protopterus > Protopterus annectens. The sequence goes on along the minus strand of NC_056730.1, from coordinate 687,660,037 downwards.
AGTTGAAGAGAATGTGCCACAGGAAGATGATATAGAATCTTCTATAGAATGTCCGCAAGAAATGGAAAACAAGGGATGTGCCCTTAGTTTGGAAGAAAATGAGCTAAGAGAAGAGTTGCTTGATTTAATAGACATAAACAGATATATCAAGATCAATGAAAGAAATAGACTGCAGAAGGTTAATAAAACCCAAAACATCAGAAGTTTGATAAAACAAATGAACACAGTAATTAGGACTGTTCATAGAGACCCATGTGATATAACAGAAGTAAACAGGATATATTACTGTGCTGCTAAACTAATAACTTTTAAAGTTCTAAGAACATGGGGTAGTGAGGGAAAGGAATGGGAGAAATCGAATACCATCATGAAAGTATCGAACAGAGAAAACTATAAAGCAATTAAGACAAGAAGTGTCACTGTTAGAAGAATATAGAAGAGGGAACAGATCAACAAAAATACTAAGAAAGATAAATGTGATAAAAGCAATTTGCAGTATTAGAACAGACCAGGATATATCATGCACTATTCCAAATCACAAACTAAAAATTCCAGCACAGGCAGAAAGACTTATAAGATACGAAAATAAATATAAAGGAAAAGTACAAAATTAGAAATTTATTGAGGATCCAAAAAAGTTTTATAGAGAATTGGGAAATAAGGTAAAAGGAATTGAAAGACTGCCAAAAAAAGAAAAGAAATAGATACATTTTGGAGAAGTATCTATGAAGATCCTGTGGAACGTAACACAGATGCTAAATGGGCAGAAGAAGTTAAAGAAAGAATAAGAGGTTCAAAGATACAGGATATGAAATGGGATGAAGTAACAGCCAGAGAGATTGAAACAAAGTTAAGAAAAGACTCTAATTGGAAACCCCCAGGCCCAGATGCAGTACCTAATTTGTGGCTGAAAGTATTAACACCTTTGCATGAAGATTTAGCCATGAGTAAGAACTATTTATATGCACACCCCAAACAGACACCAACCTGGTACAGGAAAAACAATGCTCCTACTTAAGAGTGAACCTGCAAGCTACCCTAAAAATGATAGACCAGTAACTTGCCTTCCCACGACATATAAACTATAAATGGGAATTAATGCTGACAGAGTTTATAGTCATTTAGAAGAAAACTCAATCATGGCAGTAGAACAAAAGGGCAATAAAAGAAAGTCATATGGAACAAAGGATAATTTGTCGTTAAATAAAGTAATAATGGAAAACTGTAAAAAAGAGAATAATCTAAGTATGGCATGGATTAACTACGAAAAAGCATTTGATAGTATCCCATATTCATGGATAAAAGAGTGCTTAAAAATGTATAAGATACACCCTACACTGATCGACTACATTACAGTGACCATGAAACAGTGGCAGACCACTTTGCAATTAAGCCATGATAAAGGACAAATGAATTTCCCAGGGATAAAAATTCAAAGGGGGATATTCCAGGGTGACTCTATCACTGCTGCTATTCCGCCTTGCCCTTAACCCATTAAGCTGTCTACTTAACAGCTTAGTCCATGGCTATAATTTGTCTCCTAGAAAACAACAAAGTGTAAAGACTTCTCATCTTCTCTTTTGTCAATGATTTTAAACTGTATAGCACATCAGGAACAAAAAAAAACAAATGGACTCCAGTAAGGCTCCTCTCTCCAGCTTAAAAACTCAGGTTTATTCACAAATTGAACTGCACAAGCGCTTTTACAAAATGCTTCATCAGGTGCTTAAAAACTGATGTAAAATAAAACTTTTTATACATCTATTTACAAATCACATGACATGCCCCCTTAATGATCACATGATTGTGACATCAGCATTGAGGCATTATAAACATAATTAAAACATTTTTCAAGCATTTTATTAAAATAAAATAAGTCATTAAAAATAAAAATATTAAACTATCTAAAAATAGGTCTTGATTTCAACTTAGGTTTCAGGGGGATATGGTTATTTAAGCCATGTCCTGCATCCCCCCCCTTAATCTAACTATCCAGCTTGCCTCTAGTTCCTCAGTCCGATTATGTATATCACCTGCTCTAACATTGGGATACAGCCTACCTACTGCCATAAACTTAAAAACATGGGTTGAATCTGTATTAATAATATGTTTGGCAAAGACACTAACTTTATTCCTCTTGCTTATGTGATATAAGTGCTCACGAATTCTGTCTTTAAAACACCCAGTCAGTTTTACCAACATAAAATTTCCTACAGCTTAAAGAATGGGCAAGGTAAACAATATGTTCCGTTTCACATTAGCGCTGACTTTAAACCTATACTTCTTCTTTTGGTCAGGATGGTCAAACTTCGAACTAGTATCTATCACCCCACAACAAGAACATTTACCACATGGCAAAGTCCCTGTAAAATCCTGTTCCAGCAGCCTATCCTTAGGATAGCAGAGTCTTCTTTTCAGGGATTTTTTTGTTCTTAAACAGGAACTTAGGTTCACAATCTATAACCGTGGCTATCTCTTGATCAGTAGTCAAAATATTCCAGTGCCTCCCAATTATATCTGTTAACATCAGTAACATCAGTAGTATAACTTAAGGGGACTTTATTCCTGCTCTGCCCTGTGTCACAGTCATGCTTCAAACCACTGCCATGTGAGTAATAGGGTTTAGCTCTAATGTCTCTCGTGTTTACAACATCTGTTACATTGGTCTGAATCATTTCTTCACTATAGTCCCTTTCTCTCAATTCCTTGGACACTGTCTCCACTTGTTGTAAAAAATCAAATTCCCTGGCATTTAACCTTGAGGCTCTAAAAATTTGGTTATGTATTACATTTTTAAAGGTGTATGATGGATACATACTGTCTTTCTGTAACAAATGGTTCACATGACTGCTTTTCCTGTATAATGTAGTATAAACTTCCCCTTCCTCATCCTTCTTAACTATAACATCGAAAAAGTTTACTTCTAAGTCGGAGCATTTTGATGTAAATCTCAAAAAATCAGTGCTTTCATTAAGATACTTTTCAAATTCAAAAAAACTGACATCTCCCTTTTGCCATGCTATAAAAAGGTCATCCAGAAATCTCCTAAAGAACAAAACTTGTGCACTATAAGGTCCTCATAGCAGATGTTCCATTTCCCAGGCTACCATAACTGCATTGGTGTAGCTATTGGCACATTATCTGCCCATAGCTACGCCATTGCATTGTCTAAATATTGTTTCACCTAACAGAAAAACATTGTACTCAAGCACAATTTCCAACAGTTTGCGTACCAAAGAGATCTTATCATTTGAATCATTCGAAAATCTTTTCAAGAAATACTCAGTATTCACTATCCCTTGACTGTTGGGGATTACTGTAAACAAGAGACAACATCCATTGTTACAAACAAAATCTCGTCAATGTTATTAATTCTCGTAGTAAACTCATATAGATCTTTTAAAAAATGCTCGGTAACTCTCAAACTATGATCAACTGTGCTCAAAACCAGTCTTAAACATTTTTCTATAAATATATAGAAACTGGTTCCATACACCAGAAACAGTAGGTCTCATAAGTGGATTCATTGGATCGCTATGTAACTTGGATAGCCCTTGGATTATTGATATAGTAGGACTAAAAAATATTTCAGTAACTCATTATCAATTAGCTGTTCAAATAATAACTCTTGCAGCTTAGCATTCACTCTAACTATTAATTCACTGGCATCATTATAATTAATCTTTACATAAAAGTCAGTATTTTTCAGCATATCAAGCACTGTGTCATCATATAATTTCTTATCAATACTGCAATAGGTCCTCCTTTGTCAGCAGGTCTTATTATAATATTAACATTCCTTTCTACATCATTTAGTGCCCTAGTTTATTCTTTGTTTAAATTTATAACTCTTCTTCTTAGTGCACAAGTTTTCACTAACTAAATTCAGCTTGTAGCTATCTTCAATACATAATTTTTCAAAGGCATTTACTAGGGGATTCATAGCTGGAATAAACGTACTTGGCTTCCTGCAACAGTTAAAACCAGCTGTACCAACGTTTGTGTTAACTGTATCTTTAAACATTAATTTCAAGGTTAAATTACGAGTAAACATTTTTACATCAAACACCACATCTGTAAAATCTGATATGCCTGTAGGTATAAATGACAGGCCTTTCCTTAATACATTACACTCATGAACAGTTAGTTTATGCTTAGATAAGTTCTAAATTAAACCTTCTTCACATTGAAAAAGGCTCTGTTTATACTGTAGGGACTGGTTACAGTACCTTCATATTTACGTTTGCCTCTTCTACGACTCTGTCCCCTTTGCTGCATCTGACTCCTTTGTTCTCTCACTGGCAGAGGAAAAAGCAAACTTTGCTGCCCTAAAGGGGCTTTAGAGTTACCTTGCAGTTTATTTAAGCCTTCATGATGGTTATTTTTTCCAAAGCACTTACCACAGAAAATGATCTGTGTACCTGTGCTGTAACCTGCACAGTCTTCTTCCTGGCCCCTAGATCAAAATGATGCTGATGTATAAATAAACAAGCTCAGTGTTTAGGGGTCAGCAGTTGGGGGTAGGATTGGCATAATAGTTATGATGTCTACCTCACTGACATGAGACAAAGGCTTTTTTTCTCACCAAAGTGTTTACCTCATTGACATGAGACAAACGCTTTGTTTCTCACCAAAGAAAATTGCTGGGCTTAACATGGTCCACTTGGACAGCTAGCCTAATATGAAACTATAAACCTATGAAAAAATTATTGGCTTTTAACAAGTGGTTTAATACCTGGTGTTATTCTAGGAGAACCAAGTATGTGTCAGCATGGGTGATATACTTAGCAGCTGTTCTTGCATCACCAAGGATGGTTTAAACCTTTAATTCCAAGACTTCAGCACCTTGGTGAAAGCTTTTGCAGTCCCCAATTTTTAGGCAAGGTCCAGCAGATAAACCACCCAACCTAACATACAAATCAATCTTTGAACCACATCAAGGTAGATCTATTTTATGCTAGAAGTCTACACAATAAAGTGCAAGATCTTGAGGCCCTCCTGCATTTGGAACACATCCATGTATGTGTTGCTTCAGAAACTTGGTTTAAATGCCCAGATAGCACCCCCCTAATATTTGGGTTTTGTGTTTAACACTCATTTAGACCTAGTGGGAACTGTAGTGGTGTACCCATATTTTTTATGACCACATTACATCAAGGCAGATTTCTAAAGACCCTCACGCAGAGCTTATAGATATTCAAATCATGCTAAATATGTTCAGCATCAGTTTGTAGCTTGCTACAGCCCCCCTCCCCCAGACTAAATTCTTAAAGAACCTGTTATAGTCCAGAATATACTTGACCTACTCTTAGCAAAATTTCTATCTGTTTGTACCACCCCCAAAGTATTCCCCTCACTGGTCAAGTCACACCACAAGCTAGTAGTCTTCTCTATCAGAATTTCCAGATCATTAGAATAAAGCAACATAGAATTTGAGTATCTTGCACTGACTTGGAATGTCTCTGAGATGTCTGCTGAAAGTAAACACATAAACCATATCAAGCTTGAAGCATGAGAAAGCTTTACGCTATCTTCCCTCATGCATAACTTTTTATCTGTTTACTCATTTCAGCCTCGGAAACATGTGTTTGTGTTTAATCACAAGTTGACAAAGCTTTGAACTTTGCATGAACCAATCAATTTTTATTTTAAAATTTAAGATATAAAAAGGGTTGTAGCTGAGCACACAGCTGAATCTCTACATTTTGAGATATTATACTTTATAATATATAATGTGTTTGCATCCATAATCTCTGACACTCTGTGTTTTGAATTGAATAGCTGCATGATATCTGCTGTGCAGTGCTCCTTTTTTTTCTTAATAATTTTTTATTAAAAAATGTTCAAACCATGGATGAACAATAGAACTATTCAATAACAATGAATTAACTATATTAATATCAAACAAGACAGAATATAAACTAATTTCCTTATCTAAAAAACAAACAAGTAAACAGGTAAACTAAAATTAACTATTTACAAAAGGTGTCTGTTAACACATAGTTAAAGATAAATGCATATTTCTGATTATTATTATGAAACAATCATTATTTGCTTAATAGTTCATTCAGTCCTTTCCATGAATTATATGAGGAAGTGATTCTTGTAGTTCTTGTTCTTATTGTGATAATCTCCAAATGACTCACTTCAGAGGCGATGTTGCTAAATTGATTTTAGGAGGGAACGTTGTTACTTTTCCAGTTCCTCATTATTACTTTCCTTGCAATTGACAGTAAGCTCCGCAAAATTTGATATTTCACTCTAATAACACACTGAGGTATTGGAGTATTGAAAAGAACTAAGGATCTGGACAATATAAATTTATCAAAAAATACCGCCTTTAAGAAATCCTTAATTTTTTCCCAATATGATTTTAATCCCTTACATTCAAAGAATATATGTTTCCAATAAGCTTTCACATCTAGTTTACATCTCCAACAAATAATTCTAGTTTTAGATATGATTTGCATTTTATGTGGTGTATAAAATGACCTATACATGAATTTCCATGAGAACAGTTACCATTTAAGTGAAGATGTAGTTAATTTAGATGATACTAAGATTAAATGTTTGTCTTCTTCATTTGGGAATTTTTTATTTACAGTTTTAAAATAGTTCCAAAATGATTCTTTAACATATGGTGTGTCTCTGCTCTTATTATTTTATTTAATTTAGAAAGTAAGTTGTTTCCATTTATTTTTGTCGTATGTGAATCCCTAGGAAATCAATACATTTAGGTATATATTTTTTACTGTTGGTTGCATAGTTTCTATTCTGTTTTCAACATATTGTACACAACTTTGAACATGTAACCATAGTTCTTTCTCTAGTTTAAACTTATCTAGTATATATTGAGCTGATAGAGTATTTTCTTTTTGTAACAACTCAGACTGTTTCTGTAGTAAGAATCTTTGTGTCCAACATCTTTGTATCATGTATAGTAAGGGTTAAAATGTGAAATTGCATTGCAAGCAAAGAAGCAAGTTAAAATAAGCTGTTTTTCTTGTAAAGAATTTGCTGACCAAAGAGGAATGCACAGATGCTACTTTGGTCCAGGCACAAGCTTATCTTGTGTCTGACCTCTGACCATCTAAGGCTCCAGTATGTGAATTTATAGCCTTGACTGAAATTCCTTGTCTAGTAACCAGCTGCTGTGTACGTGAAGAAGAGGGTATAAAAACCCATGCAAAGTGTACAGAAATTAGACTGCTGACATACCATGTACTTTGTAGCATGTCTTCATGCATGTAAAATAAACCTTTTTGCTTACTTTTATCTGCGTGATTCTTCCAGTATATGTTAAGAGTATTAAAATCTTTTGACATTTCTGGCACCCAAGACCATGGGGCCACCTCTTCATGGTACGAATCGCATAAGAGGGACTGAATAACCTGTACAGGAAGGGGAGAACGAATCTCGGGCTCCCTTGAACGGAAAGACCTCCGACGAAGAAGTCGTAAGTAGAGGCCAGTCACTGTTAGATTCGATCCGTGGGACGGTGACGAATGGGGCGGAAGAACCGCAGAAAGGTAAGCGTAACATTTTTTTTTCTTTTCTTTTTGTATTGTTCTCTTTTTTAAAGAACAAAAGGGACTAGTCATAAGGGAATCGTCTTTTGATTTAATTTTACAAAAGTACGATAGAGATCTCAGGAAAAGGAAACTAATTTTTCTCTAAGAGTAGAAAAATGGGAACAGGAAGTAGTTGTTGTAGGTGCAGCAACCACTTAAACAAAAGAACCAAGGATGAACAATATATGTTCAACCTACATCCAAAGAATTCTAAAAAAATGGAAAAAGGATTATGAGTTTAGTGGAAATCTAAACAAATTAGAATGTCAAAATTTGGTAAAAGGTTTACGTCAGGATGCAGGAAATAAGGTTAAAGAGCAAAAGAGAATAGGATTTCCCCAGGCTCAAAAGTGGTTAGAGGAAGCTAATAAAAAATATAGAGAACAGCTTCAAAACAAAAAAACTGGTGACTCGAGTGCAAAAGATACATTTTTCGTCCAAAAGGATGATAATGAAACATCTGCCGTCTGTCACAAGGCGACGGCCCCACCCTTATATCCAGACCCGGAAACCCTTAAAACCAGTCCACCTCAGTATTAGGAAAGTGAAGAAGTGAGCCAAAGCAAAACCATACTTCCCGTAGTTTTACAAAAGCAGGCGGATGACACTCTGGACCTACGAACCTGTAGTATAGACAAATCAGAATGGAAACAAAAGGAAACTGAAGTCAATTCAGCATCCACAGAGTACCCCCTCATAGAAGTAGCAAATCCGCAAGCGGGTACGATCGGACAGGGTCCCACCGTTTTAGTCTATCGACCCTGGACGCAGGAAGACATTCGAAAAGCCGTAGAAGGAATACCACACCCTAGGTTAGATATGACCAAGTTTTGTGAGAACGTCGCAGGCATGATAGAAAGTTATAAGCTAAATGCCGTAGAGTTGGAACAAGTAGTTCGACAAATTTTGGGTCCCGACTGGCACTTGGTCTGTGGGGACTGGGATCCCCTAACTAGAGTAGATAATAAACCACTTGCCCACAATTCGGACTCATACCAAAAGCAGGTCAAGGATTTACTAGACCGTATCTTGGACAAATGGAAGCCTAGGGCAGACTGGACCTGTATCAATAGATGTGTACAAGCAGATGATGAAAAAGTAGATAACTATTTGCAGAGACTTACCCAGTGCTTTGATAACCATAGTGGTATGCAAAAAGAAATAGATCAGTCAAAAGACTCCTCCTATGAACAACAACTAAAAAATGCCTTTTTAAAAGGATGTAAAAGTGCTATTAGCAACTTTGTCTAAAAGCATATGATAGACCATCGGACGGCATGTCTGCAGCCCCTACTGGAGTATGCAAGACATGCAGAAAAATATTTAGAAGAAAAGAAAAGAAAACAAGCTCAAACCTTTACGGTGAGCGAAGATGGGACACTTATGCTACTGCAAGGTCCGACTAACAGGGGTAGAGGAAGGGGCAGAGGCAGGGGTAGAGGAAGAGGGAATGTGGGACATTCCGAAGATTATGAAGGTAGGCAAAAAAGAGGGGAATGTTTCAAATGTGGTAAAAAGGGACATTTTGCAAGGGATTGACGGTCTTCTGAAAAAACTAGAACCACCCCGGATCATGGGTCAGCATGACTATATGATGGTGGTGAAGGTGAATCAGACCCGGATAAAGAGGCTGATTGGCCAGAGTCAATAAGACAGAGTGAAGAGGAAGATTTTGAGGATGCAAACGAAGAAGGTAAGGGTGAATGTGCAGGATGGGAAAATGAAATGACTGATTTTTCAGAAGAAGGTGAATATCAGGTTGTTAATTTAACAGCGCTGGCTGTAACTATGCAGCTAGAGGCACAACCGATAATCACACTTCAAGTAGAGGGTAAGGATGTAGAATTTTTGTGTGATTCAGGGGCCTCCAGGACCCTGCTAAGAAACTCTGCAGTGCCATCCGATGTAACTTCTGATGACTATGTATTAGTCAAGGCAGCAAATGGCCGCATCTATAAGGAACCATTATCTAAACCTTTATGGTTCACGGACCCTGAAACTAACAAAACTATCAGGTTTTGAGTTATTATCTCCAAAATTTGCCCTGTAAACTTATTAGGAAAAGATTTAATGCACGTGTTTGGCATAGCATCTGTACCGACTGCATCAGGGATTCTAGCCAAACGAGTAGAAATTCAAGATGTCATGTTGCAAGTGGGGCAGGGTGATTTACATTACTGGTACAGTAATGATCTTATTGAAGCAGGACCACAAAGTGTGGCCAATGAGTTAACTAACCTAGCTTTGAGCAAATATAGTACGGCCATCCAATTACCAGAGGCTGCCAAGCAACTACACTGTACAATGTATTACAGGAAAAATGTGGGACCTGATCCCCAGTATGAGGAGCAATTTTTTAAACACAAGGTCACAAAAATCATGTTACAAAATATCTATTGGGATAAATTAGGAAATTCTGCAGTTACATGTAGTCTTACAAAAGATATGCAGTTACTTTTTCGCAATAATTCTATTGCACATGTCTCTGTAACAAGGGGAGAACAAATGGCATGGTATCTGGTGGGGAGGAAAGTTACTGAATGGGCCAAGATGACACCGGAACAATTGGCATGTAAAGGAGTTCAGGTACAAAGACTAAATTGGGTCACCCAGGCTAGACCAACAGTGCACCTCCGCGAAGACAGGCTAACGCCACCCGGGGGAGGGCCATTCTGACTATGTCTCCTAACCCCGCAAGAAGAATTAAAGTTACAATCAGTGCCAGACTCCTTATGGTCCCACAGACAACACGACATTGGGCTAATAAAAACAGCAGGACAGGTTAAAATAACTCCAAAATCCGATTTTAGACCTCACAAGCATCAGTATCCATTAAGTAAAAAGGCAGAAGAAGGCATTCTACCAGTGATCATGGCTCTACTGAGAGCTGGGGTTTTAATTCCATGTACAGATTCACCGTGTAACACACCCTTGTTCCCAGTAAGGAAACCGGACGGGACATGGAGAATGGTACAGGATCTGCAGGCTGTAAATGCTGCTGTAGTGCCAAGGGCTCCTATGGTCCCAGATCCATCTGTTTTGTTAAATGATATCCTTCCCACGGATAAGTATTTTTCTGTTATTGACATTAGTAATGCATTCTTTTCTATTCCCCTACAGGAAGATAGTAGGTTTTGGTTCACTTTTACGTTTATGAGCAAGTGGTACACATACACACGACTACCGCAAGGATATTGTGAAAGCCCTACAATCTTTTCACAAGAAATGTCGACAAACCTGGCACAGTTTCAACCAGAACATGGCTGTCATCTACTATTGTACGTGGACGACATCTTACTGGCTGCACCCACGGAGGCTGTCTGTGAGTCCGAAACTATTCGGTTATTGCATTTTTTGGCGAAAGATGGACATAAGGTAAATAAACCTAAATTACAATTTTGTAAAACTGAAGTACGGTATCTAGGCTATACCATTTCAATTGCTGGTAGACAACTAGATAACTGTAGAAAAGAAGCTATTTTACAGGCACCAATGCCCAGCACAAAAAAAGAAATGATGTCATTTTTAGGAATAACAAATTTTTGTCGTAGTTGGATTCCCAACTATGCAGAGGAAGTAAGTCCACTTTCGGAACTTATTTTCGCACTTCCCATGGCAGCACATGACGCGCTGCAATGGACGGATACGGCAATACAGGCATTTACTAGGGTAAAACAATTGATAGCAGGATCTGCAACACTTAGCTTCCCTGACTATACAAAACCCTTTGTTCAGACAGTAGATTGTAAGCAGGGCATTATGACATCGGTTCTGTTGCAAACTTATGGGGATAAGTTGAGACCATTAGCTTTTTATTCCAGTAAATTGGACACAGTGGCATGATCTTTGCCACACTGTGTACAAGCGGTAGTCGCAGCCGCACAGGCTGTGCAAGCGTCTGCAACCCTAGTTTTGTTTCATGATCTTACCTTACGAGTACTGCACTCTGTTGCGGTAATACTACTACAGGATAAAGTTACCTTTCTCTCTCCTAGCAGACACTTATCCTGCATGACAACATTACTATCACAACCACACATGACCATTGAGGGTTGCACCACTCTTAATCCAGCCACGCTGTTACCTACAGCTGACGATGGTGCCCCTCACGTGTGTTTAGATTTAATACACTCTAATGTCTTACCCAGACCAGACCTTAAGGACCAACCTTTGGCAAATTCAGATTGGACCCTGTCTGTAGATGGGTCAGCACGTAAGAATGAGGCAGGTATTACACAAGTGAGTTATGCAGTCACAACTGAGACTACGGTATTAGAGGCAAAACCCCTCCCCAGGAACCTGTCCGCACAAGCGGCTGAATTGATTGCTTTGTCCAGAGCATGCACTATCTCAAAGGATAAGGCAGTTACTATCTACACAGATAGTCAGTATGCTTTTTCCACTGTCAATGTCTATGCACAGCAATGGAAAAATAGGGGAATGGTTACGGCCTCAGGAAAGGAAATAACCCACAAGGATTTAATCCTTAGCCTCTTACAAGCTGTCCAACTGCCACGGGGACTGGCCATCTGTAAGTGCGCAGCGCACATGAATGCCAAGGATCCGGTATCACTTGGAAATGCACTGGCTGACAAAACTGCAAAAAGTATAGCCTTAACCTCTACCTTTGCACTCGAGACCACACAGAAGGAACTTCACCCTACAGATAAATTTGATTTACAAACTTTACAGGTAATGCAGGAACTTAGTACAGTTCAGGAAAAACAGCGATGGATTAAATATGGGGCTATTCAAAAGGAGGGAGTTTTTGTAGGTCCAAATGATAAGTATGTCTTGCCAACAAACATTTTTAGGTATGCCTCATTAGTGACGCATGGCCCATCGTATCTGAGCCCTGCTGCTATGGTTCAAATGATCCAGCAAATTTTCTGGACCAAGGGCTTTATAGCATACGCTAAACGATTTTGTTTATCGTGCCTGCTTTGTGCACGATACCATGGTGGTGGGGTGCGGATCACCCCAGCAGCTTTCCCGCTGCCTCTGTATCCATTTCACACAATCTGTATGGATTTTATTGAACTAACTCCTGTTCAACAGAAGCGATTTGTGTTAGTCATTATTGACGCTTTTACAAAATGGGTTGAAGCTTTTCCGGTAGCACACCCAGATGCACTGTCGGTAGCCAAGGCCCTTACAAATAACATTATCCCTCATTTTGGGCTACCTACACGCATCTATTCTGATAATGGCACACATTTCATAAACCAAGTTATTCAAAAGCTGGCCGCCGTTTTTCAGATTGAGTTAAAACACCATTGTGCCTACCACCCACAGTCAGCAGGGTTGGTTGAATGCCATAATGGCATTCTCAAAGGCAAGTTACGTAAACTCATGGCCGAGACGCATCAGTCTTGGATAAACTGCTTACCTCTGGCACTCCTGTCCATGCGTACCACTCCCACCTCAAAAGGGGTCACACCATTTGAACTATTACACAGGAGACCTTATTATGTCCCGCAGTGACAAAATCTTTTGCCTGCGGAACGTGAGGGGGGTGAAGAGATAGCAGATTACATGAGGAAAATGCTGACCAGAACTAACACTTCTTTAATGAATGATTGTTTTTCAGATGAGAAGAACAACAGGATCCTGGAAGTGGAACCAGGAAATTGGGTCTGGATTAAAATTGTCAAGAGGAAAAACTGGGCCTCGCCTAAGTGGGAAGGTCCATACCAGGTTTTGATAGCTACACCTAGAGCAGTCCGAATAAAAGAAAGAACATCGTGGATTCATCTGACACACTGTAAACTGGTAAAACAGTTTGAACTGGACAAAAACTTGAGTTCCCCTGAGGAACACTGATTAGTAGTAATCTTGTTTTGTATGAATATCTGACTATTGTAGGAATGCAGAAAAATACCGGAAGGGAGCAGCCCTTCCCACAAAAGCATTCCAAAATGAAACAAAAAAGACCACAGTGAAAAACTTCTCAAAAGCCGATTTCACACTTCTAAAAACTAGTGTGGTCTCCTTTAAGGCCCCTGAGCCAGTGGTAAACATTACTCAAACCGCTGAATCACTTACAAATGCCTTCTACCAGCACCTACAGGACTGCATGGATCAGGCAATCCCAAACAAAACTAAGACTCTCTGTACCAAAGGCAAGCGTCCAGTCTGGTGGACCCCAGCCATAAACAAGCTCTACAACAAAAGGAGGAAGCTACTACAAGATAGAGCAAAATCCTTGAAAGGTAAGACACCTTTGATCATTATAAGTAAAAAACTAAGAGCTCTCATAAAATCATCCAAGGCAAATTTTGAGAGAAAAATCGCCAAGGACTGTAAAGAGAATCATAAGGCCTTCTTTAGCTATGTTAGAAACCTAGGAGGAAACTCCCAGATATGCTCAGAATTAGTTCAAAATGATGTGAAAATTACTGAACCTACACACATTGCCAACATACTGGCTGACAGGTTCAGTGCAAACTTCTCCCCCCCAAAAGGAGAGATATCTATTCCAGACGATTGTAGCCCCAAACATCTCCAACGCCCAGGTGAGAACTGCCCTCACTAAGGCAAAAAACACAGCATCCATGGGACCGGATGGTGTCCCCGGCTGTGTGCTTCATGAACTCAACGAGGAATTAAACCCACAGTTAGGACAGCTGTTTAATCTTAGCCTCACCTCAGGATACGTACCCAAGGAGTGGCGCACGGCGACTGTGGTCCCACTTCATAAGGGCGGTGCCTCCACAGACCCAGGAAATTACTGCCCCATTAGCTTGACAAGCCTTATCTGCAAAACCATGGAGAGGATCATAATGGAACTCATAAATAAAGACATAGGGAACTTGCAGACTTTGGATCCAACCCAGTTTGGCTTTGTCAAAGGCAGATCCTGCCTCTTAAACTTGGTTGACTTTTTCGAGACTGTCACCAAGGCCATTGATGAGGGAAAGGCAGTCCATACAGCCTACCTCGACCTGGCAAAGGCCTTCGACACAATACCCCACTCAGGTATCATCGAAAAACTCATCAGCTTGAATGTAAACCCATACATCACAAGATGGGTTGCAAACTGGCTAAGTGACAGAACCCACAGGGTCAGAGTTGCTGGCCATGTCAGACTCAAAGCCTGTCACAAGTGGTGTCCCGCAGGGCTCAGTCCTGGGTCCACTCTTGTTCGGCATCTACTTTTCTGAAGTACAAGCAAACACAGGAGGGTTATGGCTGTCAAAGTTTGCAGATGACTGCAAACTGGGCCATAGTCGAAAACACATCTGACACAGATATCCTCCAGAAGGGCCTCACAGAAATGGATAACTGGTGCCAGAGCCATGGCCTGAAGTTAAACGCCAAAAATGCATAGTCATACCCTTCGGGAAAAACAAGGTTACCCCTAGCTACCATATAGGTGGCAATCCACTGAGCACAGAAAAGTCATCAGGGATCTGGGGACCCAGGTTGACAGTAGCCTTCGTTTGACACTCATGTTGCTAAAGTAGTTAGGAAAACCTTCTATATCGCCCACCTGATCATGAAGGGATTCACATCTAGATCAAGGGAGGTCATCGTCCCCTGTACTCATCACTCATTAGACCTATGATTGAGTACAATGCCCGCTCGAATGTATCTGACCAGACACCTGCTGCAGCTTGAAAGGCCCCAAAAGTTCCTCACCAAAAGGATAAAGGGTCTCAAAAATATGTCTTATGCTGCCCGACTGAAAGAACTCCAGCTCTATTCAGTCTCATACCGCTTGCTCAGAGGTGACCTGTGCCTGACATATAAGGCCATGTCAAACCCAGATTTGATGAATATGCTTCACCTCAAAAAATCTAGATCCCTCAGAACCACAAGGGCGGGAGACTTAAACCTTGACACGGTTATAAATAGAACGTGCTGGAGGGACAGATTCATCACCCAGAGACTCCCTATGCTGTGGAACAAAATCCCGGTACATGTGAGGCAGAGCACCTCTCTGGCCTTGTTCAAGAGGAATCTTGACCAATGGATGGGAGATTGCAGATATACCCCAGGGATTACTTCAGTGTCACTGCTTGCACAGCAAAATGATAGGCATAGTTTTTATTCAAACTAAAGGGGTGGCGAAAGCCACATAACTATGGGCTAGGCTTATAAATGCCCTTGGGCAGATAGCCTAGTATGAACCTATGAACCTATGAACCTATGAAAATAATTTTGTTGTTAATAAGTGTGATTGTTACTTTTCTGTTTTGGCCGTTTTTATTTTCAAACAAGACTAGCCAAGTAAAGAGAGATGAGAATACGGCCTGGCATCCGCCTTTTAATACATACCAAGCTATTAAGTATGCATATGCTCTATCTTTTAATGTTTCAAATTGTTGGATATGCACGGCTATCCCTACTGTACATGGTGGTCTAATGTTAGGTATAGTCCCTTTGGGGGCAAATGATACATGGACTAATTTACTATTTGAAACTTCAAAGGTAGCCTTAAAGGACAAAATAGCATTACCCCTCATGGGTCACCAGAATGGAAATGTATGCTTCCAAAGAATGGGCAAGATTAAGGTTGGATGGAGTCAGTGTAATGTAACCATAATTCATAACTGTAGAATAGATGGGCACTGTGCAACGAGTTTCAAGCCTATAAAAGTGCTTGTTAATAGTACAGGGCTTATTAATGACACAAGTTTCTTTGAAAAAATGTTATCTGTGTATGATCTGTTGTTTAAAGGGCTACAAGACAAGGGAAATCACTCTGTTCCAGTCAATATTACACTTAAAGTAAATGATTGTTATTTTATCTGTGGTAGAAAAGCATACAAATGGTTACCAAGGACTTGGTCAGGCAGTTGCTTTTTGGGTTATTTAGCACCAGCTATAAGACATACATTTTCTCTTCCCCAAGGTAAAATACGAAATGTACGTGCTGTTAATAAACCTGTTAATCCCGTAGGTAACGTTGATGCATCCTGGATCTATCACCACAATTTGGCCCATAGTAGCAGCAAGGGGCTATCACATATGGACTTGGGCGATGATGTTATTTCCTGGGCTGGTATTCTTCCAGTGTATGGGACAGTAAAATCCATTTGGGAGCTCAGAAAACTGTCAAAACTGTTAGAAACTCTGAGCAATGCAACTTTTTCTGTGCTAGAATTGGTGACGGATGAGTTAACTGCAATGAGGACTGTAGTGTTGCAGAATCGTATGACGCTCGATTTCACCCTAGCGGCGAAAGGAGGTACTTGTGCTCTTATCCAGGAGGAGTGTTGTTCGTTCATCCCAGATAACGAACATGATATTGACAGTCATCTAGAGATCCTACAACAAGTTTCTGAACTTACAAAACCAGGACAGAATCCATTAACTGACTTTTTCCAAAATTGGTTTGGAAATTGGGGAACAGTACTTATGAATGTCTTAATTGCTATATGTGTTGGTGCCATTATATTCCTACTGTTGGGTTGTTGCTGCATTCCTTGCATCCGAATGATAATATCAAGTGTATTGTCTGCCAATGCAACTAAAGCTTATTATTCTGAATATACAGAACATGAGTCATGCGAAAAACTGTATGAATAAAATGTATTACTGGTGATACAAAGTTTTGTAAGGGGGGAAATGTAGTAAGAATCTTTGTGTTCAACATCTTTGTATCATGTATAGTAAGGGTTAAAATGTGAAATTGCATTGCAAGCAAAGAAGCAAGTTAAAATAAGCTGTTTTTCTTGTAAAGAATTTGCTGACCAAAGAGGAATGCACAGATGCTACTTTGGTCCAGGCACAAGCTTATCTTGTGTCTGACCTCTGACCATCTAAGGCTCCAGTATGTGAATTTATAGCCTTGACTGAAATTCCTTGTCTAGTAACCAGCTGCTGTGTACGTGAAGAAGAGGGTATAAAAACCCATGTAAAGTGTACAGAAATTAGACTGCTGACATACCATGTACTTTGTAGCATGTCTCCATGCATGTAAAATAAACCTTTTTGCTTACTTTTATCTGCGTGATTCTTCCAGTATATGTTAAGAGTATTAACATCTTTTGACAGTTTCTTATTTTCCCAATGGCTTATTCACAAAATAATATCACTTCTTCCGATTTGCTTGTTAGGAAATGTTTTAAAGAAAATAATCGTATTTATTGGTGCAGTGCTCCTTTTCAAGTAATTGCCAATAATGTTCTTACTGCAAAGACTTATGCAGAAAAATGGTGCTATTACCTAGACAAGTGTATCAAATTGCCAGTCCCAACTAGATCCAAGCAAATGAGGTCTAAATGCATACCATTGTGGTAGACTGCAAGCATTAATAAATTGTGTAATAAAAGGAAGAAACTACTGAGCCAACATAGCAGAACAAATGAATTAAGGAGAACATCAAACAGCTACATAAGGAACTACAAAAAGGAAATAAGAAAAACACATGCATGCCTTGAACACAGACTACCTACAGAAGCTAAAGACAACTGCAAATTCTTCTTTAGTTATATCATAAAATAAGAAATGGCACCCAGTATTGCTCATTGCTGATGCATAAGGACATACATTACTCTTATCTAGTGGATATTGCCAGCATACTGGCAAATTAATTTATTGTCAACTTCACCCAGAAACATCTATTCCAAACCTAATTATCCCTGATAAAATGAAGCCACCAACCACCATATACTGAATGTACTCTCTAAAACAAAGAATAGCTAATCCATAGGTCTTGACAGCATACCCATTTGCCTAATTAGTAGAACTAAGCAAGCAATGGCAGGCCCACTCCTCAACCTTTTCAGCCTGAGCCAAGCAACTGTTTTGTCCAATGTTAGTGGTGCACAGCTGTTGTGATGCCAGTACACAATGGTGCCTTACTACAGATTCTGGGAAATACAGTCCAATAGCCTAATGAATTTTCTATACAAGGTCATGGAACATTTCATAATTGGCCTAATTAACTATGATATCAAAAATCTTATCAGGCTCAACCCCCAGTAGTTTGGCTTTGTCAAGGGTAGATCTGACTAATGAATCTTGTGAACTTCTTTGAACGGGTTACTTGGGTTGTAGACTGTCTATACAACGTACCTTGACCTCAGCAAGGCATTTGATACAATACAACATGCAAATATAATGAACAAGTTGAGGAAGCTTCAAACTGACTTGTATCTGGTTAAGTAGATAGCAAGTGACGTAGAGACAGGAGTTATACACTAAGAAAGCATGAAGAAAACCAGTGCAGTTCTGTATGAATCTGTGCTGGGAGTTCTGTTAGGCATCTACTTTTCAGATCTCCACTTATCAAATGAGGATCTTTAGTTAACAAAGTTTGTGGATTAGTGTAAGCTGGGAGTTATCATGAAGTCTTCCTCTGGTATAAAGGCATCCCAAAAAGAGCTTACACTTGTCAGTATCTGGTGTGCTAAAAATGGTCACAGGTTCAATGCCAAAAAGTGCAACATTGTAGCATTTGGTAAGTATCCCCTAGCTCCAGGGTATAACATAGATAACACATCACTTCAAAATGAAAATGTCACTAGAGATCTGGGTACTTGGAGGACAGCTGTCTTATGCTTGACCATTACATTGTAACAGAAGTTTGGAAATCCTTTTACCTTCCACAGTTCATAGCAAAATGTATAACTTCCAAAGTACTCACCTCCTTGTACTCCATATTGATTAGTCCCATCAATGAGTGCAGCACCCCTCCTTGTAAAGAACTTTACAAAACATATGAAACAACTGAGAACACTCCAAAGGTTTGTAACTAAGAAGGATAGGGACCTAGAAGATATGAACTAGAAAGAAAGACTGGAAGACTTATCCCTATGCTGAATTTCATATAGACTCCTTAGGGGTAACCTGTGCCCTGCTTTTGGGGCCATAAGAGATCCAGTAGTCCAAGAACTCTTATGCCTCAATAAAACAAAAAATCCAGCTATCACTAGGGTTAATGTAATTCAACAAAAAAGTCAGACTAAGAGAAGGGATAGAATTGTCATGCAGCACCTACCCTTCTGTGTAACAAACTTCTTCTCCAAGTTAAGAGGTGTGATACACTGTCTGCCTTTACAATGGAGCTGGGCAGGTGAATGGGTGTTCATAAATTCACTCCAAGTATGATTGGCCTGGCCTTCTTGAAATGAGAAGCAATGCCTAAGACAGGAAAAGAGGAAATGGCCTCATGGCTCAGTTGCCTAGCAGCTCTGATGATTTTATGATGTCAGGCAGCTAAACTATCTCACTGTGTAGAAGTAATAATCCTATATATGTGCATATCTCAGTATATTACAGACCTGTGTGACATATCTGGATCATATTTAGCTCTCCAATACCATACTTCACTAATGGGCTTCATTAGCAAGCAGTGAGTCAGAATCTTATTTGCTGCAAAATGTGTCCTTGCCAGGAACTGATTGCACCCAGTGCCACTATTCACAAATATTACCTGATCCAATAGTATATCCTAAATTTTGCAAGGCTTGCAGAGTAAGCTAGCTACATTGATACAGAGGGATGAAACCCTGACAATAACCCACCTCTGGGTTCATTTAGACAGTATAGGCACCTATAGGATCTGTCTGGAGAAAGGAATTATGAGGCCATGACTGTTCACCTCTGTTTGACAATGGGATAATGACAACATGCTGGAGTGAGGCAGGTGGTCCTTGTGGTCTGGGACCTCAGTCAAGACTACAGCAATGAATGGAATATGGACTTGGTGAATGGGGAGGTCATGAGGGCATATTTTCATTTTCAGAGGAGGAAAGGGAACATACCTAAAGAGAGGCCATGCTTAGTAACTCTCAAATGCTGTCTGAATAAAGGTAGCACATAGTGGTTGGGCATCTATCACTGTTTCAAGCCATCCTATATTAGTGTCAGTGATGGTTTCCAGGCTCACTCTACTGTTGTGCCAGCAGGTGACATCCAGCATAGTGGAATTCTTCATCTGAAGTGCACTGAATAACTTGCTACCAGGGACAGGAGAGATTAGAGGAGAAAGAAACCAGAAACTGCCAGTCCAATGTATGTAACCTCCATGAATTTACAAAAAAGAAAGAAAAAAAACTCTTGAAAAAAAATCTTGCAGACAAATATTCATATGATTCAGCACTTACCAAAGGAATGAGTATAATTGCAGAAATCCAGGGTTTTATGGTATGCCTAGAATATCACAGATAGAGCACAGTGCAATTTGATCATACTTGCATACACATAAAGCTGTTATCTAATTGCATGGCATAGTCTGATCACATGTGTACTTTACTGAACATTGTTCTGTTTAAAGCAATGCATAACAGCAAATCAGTGGTCCATACTTATTGGTCCTGTGATGGCTTAAGAAAGAGTAACAATACACTCACATAACACTCCTGAATAGTACCAGAGACTGCATCAACCCTTTATCACATACTGTTATGATGGTAAAATGTTGTTATACGAGTAGAGAACTTGGAAAATAGCATTCACTGTGGTGGTAATGTATTATCCAATTACCCATGAGTACTTTTATATCTGTAGAAATGTTTATATGATTACATAACAGTAAATATGTGCCACATGACATACTGACAGCAGTGACATACACAGGTTAAACAAAACATTTTCAACATTCATTATGTTTACGAGACAGTGTAGCAATCACGTGCAATGAATAATATAGCATTATAAATATGTTTTAGTCAGTAATACACAGTTTCTTTATGTTGGCAGCATGTTTGTGTAGTTAATGCAGGTGAACATTTGAGAGTTTGTGGTTGATGAAGTTTATGTTATTGTAGTATTATAATTTCCCTGATATAGTACGTAGTAAAAAAAAAACTCAGAGTCCTCATTTGCTGTTTTACTTGGGGCCTTTTCTACTATTTTATCTCAAGAATTTCCAAGTCGAGATGGTGCATGCATCCATTTGGACTTCCTATTTCTGGATACAGAGGTGCAACAGAGATGTGTTTAGCTATAGTTTGCATATTACCCACAAGTCCTTGTCAGATGCATATATATTACACATAATTGTTTAGCAAAATTGTATCCTAATGTGCATTCAAAGTCCACTTTGATGCCACTCCTTTGCAGTTTTTGTATATTATGAGCACACTACAAGCTTAGAATATCACTATCACAATTGAAATTAATATTGTGTATAATCAAACTGTAAGGCCGATAATTAAAAAAGCTTTTATTATTAATTAGGTTTATTATATATATATATATATATATATATATATATATATATATATATATATATATGCTGTTTGATGGTAAGCATTTCAGATAGCAGGACTAAAGTGAGTCCTGAAACACTGTGACTGAATGGTCAAAGAAGTGGACTTACATACACAAAATCCGAGGTGGACATTTCTTGGAATATTCCCTTTTCTTGCAATCTTCAAGATGGTATATATAAGAGTGAGGGGTGTGGGGGCTGCCCCTCTGCAAAAAAAAAGTTTTTGGTCTTTTTTCAGCTTGCCAAACATTTCAATAGGGAGGCCTCTTTGACATATGAAGGTCTCTGCTGTCATGTCTTTTCTTTACAGTTGTAGTAGTTGTACATTTATCTAGCAGATGTATAAATGGCTGATATAGAAAATAAGGTAGATAATACAGAGCAGGTAAAGAATGGTTGCAATCACTTTATACAATGTAGACTTAAATGGGAATACTATGAACTATAAAAAACAGTACACACCAAGCAAGCAAGCATAAAAGGTATTATAGCATCAGTCCAGGAAAATATACGATGCCCGACTGAAGAAACTCCAGCTCTATTCAGTCGCATACCGTCTGCTCAGAGGTGATCTGTGCCTGACATACAAGGCCATGTCCAACCCGGAATTAATGGACATGCTCCACCTCAAAAAATCCAAATCCACCAGAGCCACGAGAGCAAGAGACTTAAACCTCAACACGGATATAAATAGGACGTGCTGGAGGGACAGATTCATCACCCAGAGACTCCCTACACTATGGAACAGAATCCCAGTCCATGTGAGGCAGAGCCCCTCACTGACTCTGTTCAAGAGAAATCTTGACGAGTGGATGGGAGATCGTAGGTTTACCCCGGGAATCATCTCTGTGTCACTGCTGGACAGAGGCACAGCAAACTAATGGGTATAGTATTCTCATCCTAAGGGGTGGTGAAAGCCACACACACTCTGGCTAGGCTTATAAATGCCCTAGGGCAGATAGCCTAGTATGAACCTATGAACCTAAATACTGCTTCCACAATACTAATATAGGCAATTGTATGTGCATCAGACATGGGGTGACTACAAAATGTAATTGTACAGTACATGGAAGTTATACCATGCTTGCCATTTATCACTAAGCTAGGAATGCATTCTATTATTTTACATAACTGACATTATTAAGAACATTATTATAGCTCTATGATAAAGATTCCTGAACATTATTGTAGCACTAAGACAAAGATTCCTGTTTAATATATAAATGAATGGTGTAGAAATCCCTAATCTTTGTATAGATAAAAGACTGATTATTGTCTCAGAGTCTTAGTATTTGGTTATATCCTTTAAATATTTACAAGACTTTTTGTCACATGCGATCAGCACTTTTTGTTACAGTATTGCTTCCCATAAACCACATCACAACATCCAGCAACATCAGAGCAGCATAGTTGGCATACATGCCTCCAGGAATCATGCACTAGTAGCAACAGCACACAACCAACAGTAACACCATAAGTCCACCAACAACCCAATTCTACTATGCACTTTGCAAATGACAGTACATCACACCTACAACACAGTCTTCAACTGAATATAGATACTTATAATAAGCAAGAATATTGGTTCATAGGTTCATAGGTTCATAGGTTCATACTAGGCTATCTGCCCAAGGGCATTTATAAGCCTAGCCCAGAGTTTTGTGGCTTTCGCCACCCCTTTAGTTTGAAGGATATTATGCCCATTATTTTGCTGTGCCTCTGTCAAGCAGTGACACTGAGATAATCCCTGGGGTATATCTGCGATCTCCCATCCATTGGTCAAGATTTCTCTTGAACAAAGCCAGCGAGGTGCTCTGCCTCACATGTACCGGGATTTTGTTCCACAGCATAGGGAGTCTCTGGGTGATGAATCTGTCCCTCCAGCATGTCCTATTAATAACCGTGTCAAGGTTTAAGTCTCCCGCCCTTGTAGTTCTGAGGGATCTAGATTTTTTGAGGTGAAGCATGTTCATCAATTCCGGGTTGGACATGGCCTTGTATGTCAGGCACAGGTCACCTCTGAGCAGACGGTAAGCGACTGAATAGAGCTGGAGTTCCTTCAGTCGGGCAGCATAAGACATATTTTTGAGACCCTTTATCCTTTTGGTGAGGAACTTTTGTGGCCTTTTCAGTTGCTGCAGGTGTCGTGTCAGATACAATCCGAATGGGGCATTGTACTCAATCATTGGTCTGATGAGTGATGAGTACAGGGGGACGATGACCTCCCTTGATCTAGATGTGAATCCCTTCATGATCAGGTGGGCAATGTAGAAGGTCTTCCTAACTACTTTGGCAATGTGAGTGTCAAAAGAAAGGTTACTGTCAACCTGGGTCCCCAGATCCCTGATAACCTCTTCTGTGCTTAGTGGATTGCCGCCTATATGGTAGCTAGGGGTAACCTTGTTTTTCCCGAAGGGTATGACTATGCAGTTTTTGGCGTTTAACTTTAGGTCATGGCTCTGGCACCAGTTATCTGTTTCTATAAGACCCTTCTGAAGGATATCTGTGTAAGATGTGTTCTCAACTATGGCGCCCAGTTTGCAGTCATCTGCAAATTTTGTCAGCCATAACCCTCCTGTGTTTGCTTGTACTTTTGAAAAGTAGATGCTGAACAAGAGTGGGCCCAGGACTGAGCCCTGTGGGACACCACTTGTGACAGGCTTTGAGTCTGACATGGTGCCAGCAACTCTGACCCTGTGGGTTCTGTCACTTAGCCAGTTTGCAACCCATCTTGTGGCGTATTGGTTTACATTTAAGCTGATGAGTTTTTCAATGATACCTGAGTGGGGTATTGTGTTGAAAGCCTTTGCCAGGTCGAGGTAGGCTGTGTGGACTGCCTTTCCCTCATCAATGGCCTTGGTGACTGTTTCGAAAAAGTCAACCAAGTTTAAAAGGCATGATCTGCCTTTGACAAAGCCAAACTGGGTCGGATCCAAAGTCTGCAAGTCCCCTATGTCTTTATTTATGAGTTCTATTATGATCCTCTCCATAGCTTTGCAGATCAGGCTTGTCAAGCTGATGGGATGGTAATTTCCAGGGTTGGTGGAGGCACCGCCTTTGTGAAGTGGGACCACAGTTGCCGTACGCCACTCCTTGGGCACATATCCTGAGGTGAGGCTAAGATTAAACAGCTGCCCTAACTGCGGGTTTAATTCCTCATTGAGTTCATGGAGCACACAACTGGGGACACCATCTGGTCCCATGGATGCTGTGTTTTTTGCTTTGGAGAGAGCAGTTCTCACCTGAGCGTTAGAGATGTTTGCGGGGCTACAATCCTCTGGTATAGATATCTCACCTTTTGGGGGGAGGGAGTTTGCACTGAACCTGTCAGCCAGTATGTTGGCAATGTCTGTAGGTTCAGTAATTTTTACATCATTTTGAACTAATTCTGAGCATATCTGGGAGTTTCCTCCCAGGTTTCTAACATAGCTAAAGAAGGCCTTATGATTGTCTTTTGAGTCCTTAGCGACTTTTCTCTCACAATTTGCCTTGGATGATTTTATGAGAGATCTTAGTTTTTTACTTATAATGATCAACTGTGTCTTCCCTTTTAAGGATTTTGCTCTATCTTGTAGTAGCTTCCTCATTTTGTTGTAGAGCTTGTTTATGGCTGGGGTCCACCAGACTGGACACTTGCCTTTGGTACAAAGAGTCTTTGTTTTGTTTGGGATTGCCTGATCCATGCAGTCCTGTAGGTGCTGGTAGAAGGCATTTGTAAGTGATTCAGCGCTTGAGTAATGGTTTCTGCAGGCTCGGGGCCTTAAAGAAACCACACTAGTCTTTAGAAGTGTGAAGTCGGCTTTTGAGAAGTTCTTCACTGTGGTCTTTTTTATCTCAGGTGGGGGTGGGATGTGGACTTCCAGTGAGATTAGTTTATGGTCTGATCTCACCAGTGAGGGGTATACTTCCGGTGTTGAACATTGTGACCCCATGTTCGTGATGATGAGATCTAGTATGTTTTCTCCTCTTGTGGGGATGGTGACTAGTTGTTCCATGGCATTTGAGTTTATGAACTCTAGGAACCTTTGGGCTAGAGTGTTGGGGCTTGAGTAGTGATCCCAGTCTATATTCGGGTAGTTGAAGTCACCTAGTATGATGGTGTTTGGAGATACATTTATCCTCTCCAGTGTTTTCAGGAAAGCTATGTGAGGTTCCTGAGATTGAGAGGGTGGCCTGTAACATGCTACAAATTGCAGAGCAGTCTTGCCTATGGTTAATTGCACCTGGATGGTCTCCGATGCATCGTGCATTGCCACCAACCTTGAGGTGTGGGTGTCCTTGATGAATATAGACACCCCCCCTCCTTTCTTGGTGTTGTCCGGATTTTGGGGCCGGAACGCATGATATGAGGTAAAACCTGATAGTGCCGGGGTGCTCTCTGGAGCCTTGAACCAGGTTTCAGTCACAGCACAGACATCGATGTTCTCCATACTGAGAAGGGCCTCGAGTGCGTGCATCTTGAGGTTGAGACTTCTAGCATTGAGCAGCATTACCCTTAGTTTTTTTTCCTTTTTTGTGTTCTAGGGTGGTAGGTTTAGAATTTGAGCCTTGCCTAAAAAAGGCACTATGGGGGTGGCAAGAGCCTTTGCCAATATCCGGAAGCCCAGGGGTGACAGGTGCAAGCCATCCCTTGTGAAGCAGCGTGGCTTGTCCAGCATGTCATCCCAGGCAGACAGACATTGGATCCCCTTTGAATGACACCAGAGTTTAAGCCAATTATTAAAGCTGATCATCTTGTCTCTGTATTGTGGCATCATTCTTGGTGAAGGTAGGATACTGCTCAAGGTCAGGGTCATACCTGCCTGGGCTACATAATCAGAGAGCTCCTCTATGTCTCTTTTCATGTAGTCCAAGGAGGTACGTCTCAGGTCGTTCACACCAGCATGGACAATGACAGAGTCGTACTTGTACCTGCTGTTGAGAGACCTGAGTGCTTGCGTTATGTGGCGGATTCTAGCGCCCGACAGGCAGCTTACTGTGACCTTCTCCTTACACAATCTGGTGAGCGGGACGTCAGTGTGTCTGACTATGGAGTCACCAATGACGAGTGTGTCTGGCATTGTGTTTGGCCTTAAGGGCTGTGACTGTTTGGCACAGTGACTATGTGGTCTATGTGTTGCATGTGTTGTGTCTTGAGGTGGCAGTTGTTTGGGTGTCTGCTTTGGTGGCCTCTGCTGTTTTGGTAGATTTTTGATCAGAGCCTCCGAGTATGTCTTTGTGTATTTATGTGTATGAACTGAAGTTGTGATATGTGAGACTGGGTTTGTGGTGTGCGTGGTTACCTTCTCCTCCTGTCTGGTCTTGCCAGTCCTATGTTGAGAGAGCTCAGCCTCCAGTTTGGCTATATAGTTGCATCTCTCGCATGTATTTGTGTTTTGTGGGAGAAGGAGAGGGTTGTCTGTGTACATGAGACAATTGTAACACTGTCTCAATATTCCCAGATTCACCAGCTGAGCAGGAGAGGACACTAGCAACTGATCCCTCGACATGCTAGAAGGAATAGACAAAAAACTTTAAAAAGACTCCGGGGGATATGGGTGATCGTAAAGGGGTTTTTGGCTGGTGGGGTACTATGTATAATAAAAGTGCTATATCAAAGTAAAAAATACTTTAGGAGCAAGTGCTAGGCTTTACAGATAGAGAATAGTCTACTTTAGAATCAAGTAGAGCTGAACTTTTTAGATATAGAATACATTAACAAAGAATGAAAAACAAGCCTACAACCTATGTTACATATCCATAGTATTAATAACACACAAAGTTGCTATTCTGTTTTTGTAAACATGTTTTTTGAGTACATTTGGTTTTACCTATGTATGCTGTTAATGGGATACTTCAAGTATCATGTCTCCTGTGAAGTAATCCTATAACTTCCCTTAACAGTATTTAATATGTACTCATGGGTGACTGAAAGTATAACTGTAGAGTTCCTTATATTTTACCAGCATGACACACTTTTTATAATAGTATGAGATATTGGTTAGTACAGCTATTAGTATTGCTTAGGAGTAGTATGTTACCACATTATTACTGATAACTTGTGTGCACTGTTATTGCATTACTAACATATGGGAACCAATATCAATATTATATTACACATTGCATTACACTGTTCGATAATGTAAACGTATATAGTCATACTGCTCTGACTTACTAGCAAATATCAGCTTATATATATATCCAGGTATGACTGTACTCTAAAATACTGCAATATTGAAGTAATACCTGGAAAGTGCAGACATTTTTAAAACTCTGTTCATCTCTCACTCTGATAATGTCCTGCATCATACTCATATTTATCTACAGGACACTTTTTCTAAATCTCTGATGGTCCTGCAGGATGTGATGGCTCTCATGAGCCGTTCTGTCTGTGATACCATAGTTTTACAGCATCACTCAAGTACTGAAAGTCCCAAAATAGTTTTACTAAGAGGTATGGACATATGAAGACAGAGTGCTGGAGAACAGTGACATTGGGAAACATTACTTCTCCCAGAGCATGGCTTGATACAGCACTGGAAGGTCCAGCCTCCATGTTAGCATCATTCAGAAGAGCACTGTGAACTGTTAGGCATGGTCTTTTCTTTAAGTAAATCCACATCCCTTCTAATGTTGAGACTGCACATTCACCTACTGTGGCTACTGTTCATAGCTCTGGGCTTCAATGAGTCTTCAGGACTAGCCTGTGTCACACAAGTGTGTCATCCCTATGCCTTCTCTGAAAAGGGATAATTAGGCATAGCTTCATCATTCCCCCCTTTCTCCAGTAGCTCTTACTGGTGCTTTGGACTCTAAAAGCAGCCTGCTTGGGTCACAGTAAATATGGTATCTCTCTACACCAATAGAGCTGGCCTGTTCTGCAAGACATTTGGAATTTAGCACATACTTTTGGACTCAACAAGGGTTAGCAGACATTGGTGATGTGTGCTACCAGTCCTCTAAATTTTGAAATATTGCATATTAATGAGGTCCTCTGATGATATCTGTTGCTGAAGAGAAACATGGCAGCTAGTATGTCATACAAGTCTGTAATACCCTGAGATGTTAACATATATGTGATTATCTCTTGGTGAAGAAATAAACTAGTTACCTAATACCAAGGCATGTTCACTTATTTTATTTCACATCAGTCACTTTTTTATGTCTGTGTTAAATATGCACACTACTATGGTGTGTTATTTGCATAGAAAGCTGTTTGCTGTGTAAAGATGCCTATGACAGTATGCTGCTACCACCATATCCACAAATAGTTGATTATCTCAGTGGCTGTATAGAAAAATGAATCACTGTAAGTTCATTTAGACTGTCCCTGGGATTCATGAACCTTGCGCCAGGCGCACGCATGGCGTATGCGCCACAACGCCAGACATGGCCGGCGAGCGATTCAGGTACGATCCAATTCCACGTGCACCACCGGCGTGCGCCGGAGTTGCGCCACCTCCGGCGTAGGTATGTTAAACACCCCATGTGAGGTGTTGCACCATGCAAATGAAGGCATGTAGCGATTCACGAAGTGGCGCAGGCGTAGCATAAGGGCACGGCAATGTAAACCAAAAAAAACGGTTTACATATATCCAAACAAGACATATGAGTAACGGAAGGCTGTCAACGTCAGGTGTCATACTGGTGCAACATGCCAATGTCAAAAGAAAACATGCAGAAAATGTAAATAATGACATAAATGGTATGTACGCAGAAACCACAGCAGAACCCCAGGACATGTCCGCGGAAGGTGCGGAACAATGAAATAATATGACAATGTCATAAAAGAGCAGTATAATACATATCAGCTTCACAGCCACAAGATACCATAGTATGCATGGAAAGCCACAACCACAGCCCAAGGGTTGCCAAGGAGTGGCGGCAGTGTCTGGCGCCGTAACCACGTATTACTAGTCAATGCCATGCAAATGAGGCAGATAATACTGAATCGCAAACCCCCCGCCGGCGTAAGGCTGTACCAAACGGCGCAGCGGTAATACACCGAGGAGTGGCCTAGAGGGAATACATGTCAATCGCAGAGGGGTGTGCCACTGTAGGAGGAAGCACATTGGAGCCTAGTAAACATGGGCTGTACAATGCACATCACAGCAGCAGGACCGGCGCGTGAGGAAATAGATGCGCTGAGAGTACACAATGCGTGCACAGATGCATGTGCACGAGGATGAACACGTCCCCCAACCCAGTCATGTGACGGCCGCCCCGTCAACAACCACGGATACAGGAAGGTGATGCGGAGAATATGAGGAAATGCGGAAGCAGTGTAATTGGAGTCGTAATGAGCAATCAACACCAATCAACCCACAAAGGGCAATTGGCGGCAGCTGACAAATCTGCATGCAGAATCCCTCAAAACGGGAAAGGGGAGGCATATGAATGCAAAGAAAGTAGGGGATGTAGCAGAATTGCAAAGAGCGAAGAACCGATACAGCACAGCCAAGTAGAGAGGTACCATAACGGCGGCGGCAGACAAAATGCATGATATGCCATGTGCCTGCAGGATGCACTCCAGGCAATAGTAGGTGCAACATGCAGAAACAGTAAGGTAAGGTGTAAAGCTAAACCAATGCAGGCAAGTGTAATGTAACACCAAAGGCAACAGCGTTGCAGTGCCAACGATAAAACACGGAAAATAATCCACAGATACGGCCGCACAGACACACCCAATGACATCACCGGGTGTAGAGCACAACAGTATAAAGTGTGAATGCACACAACACACAGCGCGTATTCCCAAACGCTGCACTTTAGGGTGTAAACACACGGGGAACTTTTAAAATGTATATGCTGGGTGCCACCATGGCCGTGATGCATCTGCATGTGTCAGAGACAGACGGAGTTGCGGAGGAGGGTGCCAACAACTACCGTAGGCCTCAGAGGAGAAGGAGAGTGTTCAGACCAAGGGTAACCTACCAGGGGCTTCAAGACCTGGAGATAGTAGAGCGTTACAGGGTGGACAGGGACACGTTACAGCAAATAGTGGAGCTGTGCCGGCCATGCCTGAGAACAAGAGACAACAGAGGGGAGCCCATCCCAGTGGACACAAAGGTATGTGTAAGCTTGCGAATACTGGCAACAGGTACCTTTCAAAGGCCAACCGGGGATATAATGGGCATCTCACAGGCATCAGCATCCAGGGTACTACACCAGTTTCTGGATGCCATGTTACGACATGTCCATGAGTATATATACTTCCCCAGATCTCAGGAGGAGTTGGCTAGCAATATGCGCCACTTCCACCATGCGGCACAATATCCGGAGGTACTGGGTGCGATAGACTGTACGCACATAGAAATCAAGTCACCACCCGGGGAGCAGGGTAGACGCTACATAGACCACAAGGGATTCCCCTCCATCAATTGTCAGGTCGTGTGCAATGCGCAGGGCATTATCATGGATGTGTGTGCTGGCAGCCCTGGAAGCTACCACGACTCCCATATCTGGCATGCCTCACAGCTGTATCAGGTATTCGCCAGGGGGGACATCACACAAGGACACCTTGTGGGGGATGCTGGCTATGCACTGGAGCCGTGGATGATGACACCCATCAGAAATGCACACACACACATGCAAGACCGCCATAATGAGGCACACGCACAAACCAGAATAATCATAGAGCGTGTGTTTGGGATGTTGAAATCACGGTTCCGCTGCTTGGATACATCCGGTGGAGCCCTGCAGTACTCTCCAGGCACATGTGCCCACATATTCATAGTATGTGCAATGCTACATAATATGATCCTGTGGAAACAGCTGCTGCAGGGACATAATGGTGTAGGGCCACCAAGCCCGCCACAACTGCCAAGGCAAGCACAGGCACAGAACGTTCAGCGCCATGAACACACTGTGCCAGCCCCAGTAGGCAGACGGAGGCATACCCAATATGCCTATGCCTTGGCAAAGAGGGAACGTATAGCACATACTCTTACTGCGTAGGCCCCATGGACTGACACCTCTCTACCTGCACACACAGTGAAATGGACGGCACACAAACATGGCCACCCGTAATGTGTACCATATGGGCAGTCCCATGTGTGACTCCAACATAGGTAGCACCCAAACACTGCACACCCGACAGCCAGCGGAGCATGGAACACCAACACCTCAACCGTACGCGGGTCCTACAGCAGACGGCGTAGACGTATGCTGCCACGTTCGCCGCAAGGTGTATATATATGTACATATGTGCATACACAGATATGGAGATAGATATCATTACACACGTAGAAATATATGTACACATACACAGATAGAAAGTACAACAGGTAAAACAGGGAATCACAGGGATGCAAGGTGACAGAGAAGTAAGATGCGAAATCTCTACATAGTAAACATAGTGAACGACAACCCGAGTATCCGGGAGGGTGGACAGAACAGGGAACGCCACCCATGGAAAGGTCAACCTACCTAAATGCATATTCGCGAGTCGGGATGATCGCCAGGCCACGGTACAGTAACAGGACATGTGCGGGTAATATTCTTAGGATATGAGGGCGGAGGTAGACACCGCCACCGGTGATGCGGGCAACGTAGGTACTGTGTGCAACCGTCCCTGCGACAGCGGCAGTATGTGTATGTGTGAGGTGAGGGTGTCGTGTGTTCCGCTGTGCGAGTGTAATGTGTGTGCCACTGTAAAATGTGTATGTAGGTGACATGTGACAGGCGGAGTGGAATAACATGTGTAGGCATACAGTATAGGAACCACAGGCGTATGTACAGCAGTACCCACAAAGTAGTACTGAGAGCTCCCCCCCTGGCTAGGCGCGTGGCGGCGTAAAACGAGGGGAAGGGAGAATGGCCCAGAATGTACCACAGGAGTATAGCCAACATGAGATGCAAAGGACGCATGTACAAACCATGACCGTATGTATGGCACCGATATGTTAATTTCAAAACGATACGTCGGCAACGTTGCACAGCAATAGTCATGTCAGCGGAAATACAAATGTGCTACCCCCTGGCCCACCCCCCAAATCATGTTAAAAAAAATTCCAAAAGCGCCATATCCCTAA